>NC_048601.1:45613211-45913211 GCF_003668045.3 Cricetulus griseus
AAAATCAGTACCATGTGCAATTTTATCACCAATAGGAATGGAAGATACTTTCTGATCAATTTATATAACTTTTCTTGTTACTATAAGATATTGCTCCTTATCATCTCAAGTGATTTATTTACCTTTTGTAGTATACATACTCTGTGTATGTATACCAGCTCATTAGTAAGAATTTATTAATAATTTGCTAGTATGTACATATTTTTGCATATGATCATGGAAATAATACTGATGCAATTTTTTGGTTTATGATACAATACATTTACTGTATTTTTTATGTATATTTATGGCATGCCTATGAATGCAAGTTCACAGGTGGGTGGAGATGTGTGAATATGTATGTATTCAGTGTATGTGTGTGTGTGTGTGTGTGTGTGTGTGTGTGTACATGTGTATACACAAATATAGAGACCCAAAGTTGACATTGGGAGTCTGCTTCAATGGCTCCATGATTCTCCATCTTATTCACCGAGGCAGCTTCTCTCAACTGAACTAAGATCTTGCTAGTATGGCAAATCTAGCTAGGCAGCTTGCTCCAGGGAACGCCTTACTCTGTATTCCTAGAATTATAAATGGACCTCGTACTGATGCTGCTTGGTGGAGACACTGAGCCATCTCCTAGACCATACTTTATTCTTTTAAGAAGATACTTTTTGATGAGTCACACAGATTTCCATGGTACAAAAGCTGTTAAGGACATCTGAACTAAAGGAAATTAATGATCTATAAAGCTATTTACTGTGTATGAGACAAACTTATTCCCATGTTATTCTGTTTTGTCTGAAAGCACAAGACACAAAGTGTTGCAGTTGTATGGCTTGCACAGAGGATGTACTCCTTTCAAAAAATAAAACATTGTCATTTTAGTAATTAGCTGCAAGCATAGTTCTTTTATTAGGTCATTTTGAATCATAAATACTCCAAGCTTCTTAAAAAGAGTGATTACATTGGATTTCTACCAAAGTGACTCTAACTTCAGAGGAACAAAGAAGAAAAACCTTGACGACTATATTTAAAGTATAAATTCCATTGTGTAAAGGTGGAAGAGATTTCTTTGAAGCCATATATATGACTGACAAATCTGAATGAATTCTCAGAAATAAAGCATGGACACTGTGAACATTACACAAAATTGATGTAAGAGCTGAAGGATGAGAGAACAGGAAATATTGGATACATTTTTCATATATTTTTCCAGGAAACCAAATACATGGTAACTGAACTACACCAGAACAGGTTATATTTTACTCAAAATTCAGTAAGCATCCACTGCAGAGAAAGCAAATGCATTTTGTCTTGAGCTGTTTCTAATCTATTGCCAAAGAGCCTAAGAAGCATGGGGTGAAGAGAGTGCAGGATGGGCTAAGGGCAAGTGTGTCCTAGGTAGAAGAGGGAGGAAGCACAGCACATCAGCAAATGATTTGCCCTGCCAGGATACTTACACCAACAGCACAGTGCTAAGGAGATGGTCCCTGAGACTCTAACAGTAGAGAGTAAGTTAAGTTGAAGAAATAGGAAAAGTATAGGATGAAATTAAAAGTACAAGACTACAGCTGTTAATGTTGCATGCATCCAGGGAAGCCACTTAGGAGTTCTTTGAGGAATTAGCAAGGCAATACAATGGTTAGAGCAACAGTAACAGTGCTTGAGTACTCATAACTAGCCTAGTCTTGTCTTGAGAATTTATGTGTAACAATTCATTGAGCTGTTTAAAACAATTCAGAGTGGTTGCTATTATCTCCAGCCCAAGAATTGAAGACAGAGCTGGTGACAATACACTTGCCCCCATATCAATATGGGATATCTGGGGAGCTGGTTTTCAGCCATAGATGCCACAACTCCAGAGCTTTTTATGTAAGCCATCAAAACATATGAAAATACTCTGTGATGATAAAAGTTGCTTCAAGACTATTCTTTTTCTTTGAAAGACTCAAGTAATGGAGAATCGTATTGATTTCAGTTTAACCCATGTAACATTGGCAGTGAAACTTCAAAAAGGAATGGATTAGTTGTAGGAATCCCATCGACTCCTAGTGTTTGTTATTCTTCAAAGACAGAGTTTGTTCTCTGTGTTGGCTTTTGCTTTTGTTTTCAGGAAGGTTAATGCAGTTTTGATAGAAACAAGAACCAAATGCAAACCTTTGCAGTAAAGAATATGGATTGGGGAAATTTTTACTCTCTAAGATTTTAGGGTGGGATTATGGGGATGAATTACAGGGATTAACAGATTCAAATATCCTGGCCTTATCAAAATTACAATGGGTGTTTCTTCAGAGTTCATGAAGTCTCTCTAATAAGATAAATACTGCCCAAGAGACAAACATGACCCCTTCCTTTCATAGAAATTTGGAATGAGATAACTGTTAGCAAAGATCAGTAACTTTCTGTCTTTCTTTCACTCTCTCTGTCGCTGTCTCTCTCTGTGTTTATGTCACTCACTCTCTCTCTCTGTGTCTCTCTCTCTGTCTCTCTTTCTCTGTCTCTCTGTCTCTGTCTCTCTGTCTCTGTCTCTCTCTGTCTCTATCTCTCTCTCTCTCTCTCTCTCTCTCTCACACACACACACACACACACACACACACACACACACACACACACACACAAAGTCTAACTGAGCTTCAAAACCAAGTTTCTTTTAGGAGTTTGAAAAGCAAATAGCTAGTGTCTCTGCCATGCTAAAGTGTGGAATAAGACTCTCTTATCTGGTGGTGGTGAGAATAGAGATTGGACATAGAAGTAAGGTAGATAATTGTGAGACATTAGCAACAGAATGTATACTTGATGTTGATTTTTTGACATTTTAAAAATTACTTAAAAATACATAGCCTCCATGCAGATTTCACAGCTGTTAACATTTGCCCACAGCTGCCTTAACTTTTTTCTTTTTGAGAAAACAAGAATCTCATATCCTTTTTCACTTTTAAGCTCCAGAATATCAAGATTCTAACTGGGCATTCTCTGAAATAAAGACCGAGAGATATCAACTTTTATGGGAATAGTTACAACAAGCCCAAATCCAATTAGAATCCCACTGCTGTATCCATGCCCCAGGTAGAAGAGTGACAAATGAAACCCATCCTGAAGATGGACCAACAGAATTTGGGAGACACCAGGACATGTGTGATTCCAAGGCAGCTCTGTCCTGTTCTGGAACTGACAAAGGAAGGGCAAGTGTTACTCCCTGTAAGAGTCATATTCCTCAGGGTTCTTCCCATGTATGTTTTGGCATATAAGAAAAATGACAATGTCCAGCATTCCAGGCTCTAGCCATCCAGCCATTATGAGCTCTTTCTGCTACACACAGTGCATCAAAAACATGGGAAAAGCTGAGGATGTGGCTCAGTCAAACTTCCAGAACCCATGTAAAAAGTCACATGTGGTAGAACATGTCTGTAATTGCAGTGCTGGGGAGGCAGAGGCAGCAGATCCTTGGAGTTCACTGGCCAGCCATTTTAGCCAAATGGTAAGTCTAGCCAAAATGATGAGTTATAGATTCAATGAGAGACTTTCCATCAAAATAAAGTAGATATCAATAGATGTTGATCTCTGGAAGCCACAATCACATGGACATATGGGCATCCATGTACACAATTTCACACATGCATACATACATTACAGATACCACAGACACAGTAATGAACACACACACACACACACACACACACACACACACACACACACACACACACACACAGCCAAAAAATATACACACAACCCAAGTCAAGTAGTAGTTGCTGGATGCTTTTACCAGCCCCCTACACATGAATTCCATGCCTTCTTCCCTTATAATGAAGGGATTCAGAGGCATCTCTTCCTTTACCACATCACCACATAACACTAATAGGGAACTCAAAATAATGCATTCTGTGGTTTTCTAGTCACTCTCAAGACATTTGGTGGAGATAGCCTAGGTTCCCACGCACTAGCCTGGAAGCCTGAACAAGTGAAGTGCAGCAACTGCTCCTTTGGTTTGGTGCTCTGTTCTTTTTACCCAAATAGCAAGTCCAGTGAAAAACTGATGGGTGTAAGACTCATCTTTTTTTTTCCTCTTTCCTGTTTCATGTTGGGGGGAAGAATGGCATCAGTCATTCATTCTGTAAGCACTCAATACTTCCCATCCTCTAGACATTGTTCTGGGCTTACCCTGGAAATAATTAAGATAATATCAGTGATACTTGTAGTCTAGTAGGAAGCAGCAAACACTTAAAAAATGAGTAAGTAGACAGTATGTCTTGTGATGGTAAGTAAGTACCAAGGAGAAAAAGAAGGAAAAGATAAATAGGAGGAACAGGGAAGCCACTCTGACTGGGTTTGATTGCCAGCATAGTAAATAGCAAGTATTGTATAAAGTCTTGGGCCAGTGCTCAGCACATTTAAGGCCAATGAAACTGGATAAGCAGGCAGAGTTCTAAATACAGGTTAGCCCAGAGTCTGAAAGAAGGATGTTCAGACAATGATAAAACTACAATTTTAATTCAGAAAGAATGGGAAGGTATATGTATAACAAAATGATTTTAAACATTAAGTCTTGAGAGACAAGATATGTGAGCATCTGAGAATTTTTATGAGAGAGAAAAAAAGAGATTCTGTGTAGAATCTGATGTTGTGACTTGTAGGTGTCCAGGTTCAATCATGCACAGTGCTATGGGACATTAAAGTACAGTTATGAAGTGACCTTATTATAATCATTGCAATGTTGTTCACTTAAGGACTGCATGGGCTTGATCCAAAATAGAGTCAGGGTTAAAGTAGCATTTTAAACAAGGCACCCTGGTAACTGACATCTGTAAGCATTTTGGAGTATAATAGCCATCAATGGAATTATGTGAGGAGATTCTCAAACTGTGTCTGAACCAAGAAACAATAAACATGGGGAAAAGTTGAGAAGCAATGTTGCTGAAGATGTCTGAGGATAGGAGTCTATAGCAGCATTTAGATTTCTACATAATTTGCAGTATTGAAGCAATTTGGATTTTCTGTTTGAATTCTTACCCAGCA
Organism: Cricetulus griseus; assembly: GCF_003668045.3. Lineage (NCBI taxonomy): Eukaryota > Metazoa > Chordata > Mammalia > Rodentia > Cricetidae > Cricetulus > Cricetulus griseus. The sequence goes on from NC_048601.1 coordinate 45,618,207, forward strand.
CTTGGCATATCTTTGAGCTCATTCTATCATCTCAATCCATAAAAGGATCTTTAAAGCAAAGCAGGTCAGGGATTCAAAGAACTAAATGGCCTGTCTAAGAAAACTGAGCTACTCAATGATGAAGGCAGGATTCAAGCCAGTGTGGTTTAATCCACAAGCCCATGGTCATAACTATTAGACTGAGGAAGGTCAAATAATGAAATATGAGGAAGAATGGATAAGATCAAAAAGGCCCTTAAATGCCTTCCTTTATGACAAGGAGTTTGAATGTGATGGAGTTGCCTTAATAAAATTTATGGAAATAAATTTATGGAAATGATCAGATGTGGTTTTTAGCATAATCTTTCTGGTGGGAGGAATACAGGCAAGAAGTGATATATGGAGTTCAGATAATAGCAAAGATAATGCCTTAGCTCAGCTTTTCTAAAAAAGAGGGCTTGAGACAAGGGTGAGCCTGTTAAGGTCTAGTTTGAGAGGTGTATTCCTTAAGGTAGTATGTTTATTACTTTTCTCATTTCTATTAGTAAATAGGATCAAAAATTAAAGGAAGACATTTATTTTGGCTCATGGTTTCAGAAAGATTTCAGTCCATCACAGCTGGGAAGGCACAGTGGTGTGGAGCAGCTATGTCCATAGGAGTGTGAGGTGTGAGCCAGTCACAGAGGACAAAGCAGAAAAGCAGGTCAGAACCAAAGTAAATGCAGGCTTCAAAAGCCCACCTCCAGGCACCTACTTTTGTGAGCTAAATCCTATTTACTAAAGATTCTTCAGCCATGATAAAATGTTCCATAAGCTGAGGACCAGGTATTCAAAATATGAGGCCGTGAAACATTTCACATTCAAACCATAACATTCAGCCTCTAGCCTCCAAAGACTTATAGTCACCTCATAATTCCACCTCCAATTAGTCTAGCATTAAAATCCCCAAAGTCTCTACAGACACTCCAAGAAAATGTAGCCATAGGCTCTTGTAATTTCAAAACTCATGCTACACAGCTCCAAATAGGACAATATATATACATATTGTATATATGTATATATATATATTGTATATTATTACATATATAATAATATAAGCATCTCCACTGAAAAGGAGAGGGATGGGAACATAGCAAGTGAATATTATACCAATTTAGGGCAAACATTAGTTCCACAAGATGTATGCCCTGTGTCTGAGCTATCAGATAGCATGGTATGTGGTACAGTGGGTTTGCTAACCTGTTCTCCCAGGCTTGACCTTTGCAATATGGGTAGCCTCTCTCCTACCAGCTCCACATGGTACCTAAAGATTTCCCAGTAGATGACCCACTTTCTGGAATCTTCAATATTCTGGAGTCTTCACTGCCACTTAGAATCTACTTGCAGATCTTCATCATATATTCCTGCAAAGAATTTGACTTCACAACACATTATGTAGCTCATGGGGTTTTCTCTGAGGATTTGTGCAAAGCCCCCATGCCTCTGTGACTCTTGAATTCAGATATATAAAAAATCACAATCTCAGGAACAATGCCATGATCTGCGTCCAGTTCAAGAAGTAGCTGCCCCTCCCCCTTTTCATGGCTTCAGCAGCCACTGCACTCCAAGGTGGCTAAATCCATATACAATGCTTCTCTGTGTAGCCTTTTCTAGCAGGATAATCTGGAGGCTGTTTTCAGGTACTTTATTCTGGAACTCTTCAAATTAAAGCATTTCAAGTAAATTTTCATTGTCATTACTTGGAACCTTTGATAGGAGGTAGTCTCCCTCCCAAAGAATATTGCAGTTAATCCCAAGACAAGTGAGTGGTTTCATTTCAATGGCACTAATTCATTAATTATTTTTTTTAGTTTGAGAGTTGGATATATATAAGGTATTGGAATCAAATCCACTTCCTGTTCACTCCTAATTCCTCCTCTATCCTCCTTGACCAATTTTCCCTCCTAGTTTAGTGTACTTTTTTAACCCACTGAGTTTGCTTAGTGTTTGCTTAGTGTTGCCTACACACACACACACACACACACACACACACACACACACACACACACACTTATTTACTGGAGCCTAGCCTCTTGGTGGATGCATCCATGAAGGAAACTTACTCTCCTTCTCCCAGTATCCATCAATGGTCAATGGCTCATCAGCTAGCATTGAGACTTCATGATCCTCTCCCACATCCACGGTGGGATTTTTTGGCTGCCTCGATAGTATGTAAATCTTATGAATATAATCATGGCCACTGTGAATTCATGTATACCACAGTCTTGTCATTTTCAATGAATGCTATTTCACTGAAGACAACCACTGCCTGCATCTATCTATCTGGCTATTACAACTTTCTAACCTCCTCCAGTCTGTAATGATCTCTGAGCTATGGGAGGGAAGGGAGTATGATACATATATACTATTTAGAGTTAAAATGCCACAGTCTCTTATTTCTGCACATTTTTCTAGTTTGGGTTATCTGCATTAATTGCCATCTGTTGTTTTAAAAAACCCTTCTTTGATGAGGGTTGAGAGATATGTTAACTTATGGGCATAAAGAATAAAGATAAAAACTTGGAAGCAGCATAATACTATATAGATTTAGAAGAAGAATAGTATTGGGCTCTCTTCCAGGGCTTATGATCTATCCAACCATGGATTTATAGCTCAATTAATGTTACCAGGCATGAGTGTCATCCTTTGGAATGGGCTTTAAACCCAAGTAGAAAGTGGCTGGTTACTGCAATAACATTTGTGCCACTAATGCACCAGTAGGAATATCTTGACAAGACAGTCATTATTATAGCTTTCAGGGACCACTGCTAGGTAAGAATGTTGATAGTTTTCTCCCCAGGATGCATGAACAGAAACTTCCAGCATTATGAAAGCTAGACAGTAGGCATGATATTTTTAGCTCAGTGTCAGATTGATTTTTCCATGCCCTACAACTTAAGCAAATGTCTTCAGTGATAGGGTCTTCCTACCAAATTCTGAGTGTAACCAAGAGCAATGGCAATTCGTGAACTCATTTATTTAACAACTGCCATGATTTTAGCAAAACTCCTTTTGTTCATTATAAAACTGGCTAGAAGCATAGAGCCAAAACCTTTCCACACCCTGAGTGTTTTGCTGGCTTGAGCTTTTCTTTACCCAATAAATTATTGCATCACTTTGAAATCTAGATTCATTTATTTTTTTTTAGAAATTTCTAAAAATATAGTCATATTAGCCATTTTCTTTCAGAGTCTTTTGTTTTTATCTGAAACCTCATGAACATTGTCATTGCCATTTGTGGTTTTTTTTTTTTAATTGTCACTCTTGTCCTCTGAACTTACTACCAGAATCAACCATTCAATGCTGCTTACATGTAGTAGGGCTTCCTTAGTCTGTATCTCCAAACTCCTACACATTCTTTCCACCAACTGATTCTGAAATACCACATGGTCAGATTTATCACAGCAATGATCCTAAGATTTAGCACTAATTTTCAGTATTAGTTACTTATTTCTCATTGATACTCTTGACAGAAGAAATTTAAGGGAAGAAAGGTGTGCTTTGACTCACGATTTCTGAAAGACTGCAGTTCAACATCTGAGAGAAGGCAAGGCAGCATGTGTGGTTCTGTCTTTAGCCATATAAATGTTGGTCAGCAACTGTTTACATGCTGTGGATAGACAGATCCAGCAATGAGTATAACCTTCAAAGGCATAGGAAATGAGTGACCTACTTCTGCCAGCCAGGCTCCACCTCCTAAAGGTTCCATTACTTTCACAACAGTGCCACAATGTGGAACTAAATATCCAAACCATAACAGATGTTTAAAGTAAAGAAATAAAATAAATATTATCAGGCTGAACAATAGCCAGAGTTATCCTAATCGAGTTGCTACAAACAGTAAATGTAAACACATAAATGAAAGTATCTTTATAGTTGTGGCTGCTATTTTGATGTGGGGAGATTATCCAAAATTTTGTAGGGGCCCTATACTGAATCAAAAGAATGAGGTATCAACTGGGCACACCTGTCTCTGAGCTGTTTAGAAAGGCAAGAAGGAGGATAACTTAAGTCCAAGAGTTCAAAACAAGCCCCAACAACATAGAGAGACACATATCTCTGAAGTAGAGAATGAGACAAGTGGAGAAGAAGAAAGGGAGAGATAATATTTAAAGGGGTTCATGCCACCTACAAAAGAGGAGGTGGTGCAGTCACCGAGACACAGACTAGAGTGAAACCATCACCGTCAGAGCGTTGGCAGCTGCCAGTAGCGGAATAGGCAAGAAGTTCTAGAGCTCCAGAAGTGATTTAGATTTGATGACATCATTATTTTATTCTAAGATACCCAGCTTCAAGAGTTGAAATCCTCCTGTTTTAATCCACTAAGGCAGTGGTTTATTGCAGCCACCTTAAAAGGCAAACATAATGCCGGAAGAAAGAAAATATGCACACAGAGTGACATCTACTTGTTGGCCAGAATTATACAAAAGAGAAAATGGAATGTGACTCAGCACACACACAGCAGGTGGAATTCTTCAGGCAATGGTACTCCTTATTGAAATATGCAAGGGGACACTATGCCCCATTGTACAAAATGAGAATAAAGAAATGTGGGTCTTATCTGAATGGTGATATAATTCAATCCCTAGCAGCTACTAGGAAGACCTGTTTTGACACCCCAGATCACAGGCTACTTAAGGAAAACAGGATTTGCCAAAGGCTCCCCACAAACTCAAGCCTTTGACTTTGATTCTAGCTGATGGGCTCTCACCAAGAGGGCAAGCAAATGGTGATGGCAGAAAGATATTTTCATCAAGAACTAAGTTTAGGAAACAGAATGAGCACAGAAAGCTAATATGTGACACGGGGACTAGAGATGGAATGATTCAGGCCTCAACAGTGAAGTCCAGAGAACTCACTGCCTAGAATGATGTACAAGACCACAATTTATCAAGTGGGCATCAGATTTGTTTTGGAACATGCTTAGGAAATGCCCAGATAACATCAACCTAAAGGTAAAATTCTGGCCATTTATTATCCATCAGTTCTACCCAGGCTTATCCACAGGATAAACTCATACATATATCCCCCAAACCAGATATGTAAGACTGCTCAAACCAGCATGATTTACCATAGACATATTGAGCACCAATTATATGTCTTTTCAATAGAATGGACAAGTTGTAGCACAGTTCTGCAATGGAAAATCATAAAGCAATACAAATAATGAACTACAGGTACACCAAAAATGTGGGTCCTGAACAAATGAATTAAGGCATGAAAGTGCATAACCCTGTAGGGAGAGGAAAGGAAAATAAAATTAGTGTAATTAATGATACACATGAGGCAGAGGTGATGACTCGGGGGAGCATGGAGGGGCTTCTAGGATTCTGAAAAGTTCTGTATGTTGATGGATGGTGGTTGTACAGAGGCACACATATGTAAAAGGTGGTCATCCTAGAGCCAACCTTGTGGCTCATCTGGTAAAGTTACCCACTGCCGAAGCTGAGGATCTGAGTTCAATATCCAGGATCATATGATAGAAGTAGAGAAGCAACTCCTGAAATTTGGGCTCTAACTTACACACACATACACACACAAATAAATAAATAAGTAAATAAATAAATAAATGAAACTTTCAAGCTATATGCTCAAGAGTCCAGGAGTGATTATGCATGCACTATACCTCAATAAAAAGTTAATTTAAAACTTAAAGGGAATACTAGGCTCTTGTCTGTAGATTCAGAATGATATACCTATGGATAGGTCTACCCAGACCTGCCCGAGCCTTTCATCCCCCGCTCTGAGCACTCGGCAGCAATCAGTGAGCCTTTCTGTACTAAGTGTGCATAGGACTGTGATGCTCAACAAATCTCATGTTTCTTTAAGTGGATCAGTCCCCACTTCTTAGGTGAACCACAGACCTCAGTGAACATTACTCCCCACAGCTCAAGGGCTAGTGGACTCTCCCATACCTGGCCATCCTTTCATTAGCAGAAGCAAGCCATAAAGCCAGGCTGCAGCATTGCGGTGTGACACAGCACTACCGCTTGCATTAGGCCAATTTTCCACTTATGACAGCAGTAATAGCACTAAAAGCCAATAAAAGCAGTCTGTTCGTTCAAAGATCAGCTTTTATGGCTTATTCTAAATATTATCAAGTGAATCAAGAGCCGTCATTAGTGTCTAAAAAGCCTTCGTACCTTGTAAGCAAACAGTGGGATTTTGACAAATAATCATTAGTGCACCCTTGTGAAGCCGTTGCTGGGGAAAAAAGAAGTCAAATAATAGATATTGCTGTTTACAAAAGTCATTAAAGACATGTTGGCGAGTTTCAGAATAAACAAGATGAATTTCATATGTAAAATGATACAGGATCGATTTCAATAATTCCAGCAGTTTGGGGAATTTTATTTCCAGGAAGCTGAAGGTTTTGGCTGTTGTGTGGGTTCTAAGCTTTCTCAGTCCACTGGAACAAGTAAGGAAGGTCCAATAAACTGATGAGAGCTCAGCCAGTATTGGGAATGACTCATTGAAAGGAAATGTCAATAACTGATTCTATTAGTTTCCCATGTGGTTTTTCAGGCAATGCATACTAAAATGACTTGTTTTAAAGGGGGTTCTGGAGAAACAAAAATAAATATACTAAAACCTTGTTGATGTGAGAGTCTTTCCTTGAAGACAGTTATATGGACTATAATTAATTAGGCAAAATTATAAGCTATCAAACCAAGAGGTTGGCCATTGTTTTTCTGGAATTGGCCAGACAGTAAATATTTTCAGCCGTGCAGAGCCTCTGTCTGTCCTCTGTCACAACTTTTCAGCTCTGCCTTACAATACGAGAACACAGTTAATGTAACAAGTATGCCTGTGCTTGGGCAAAATTTGATTTAGAAAAACAATGCAGTAAGCTGTACTTGGCCCATGAGCCTCAGCTTTCCAACATCTGCACTAGATTATTATAGGATTCATGGGGCCAGAACTCTATCAACTTTATTTCCCATGGCATCCTCAGACAGATGTCTAGCACAGAGCACAGAACAGATTATTCAGTAAATATTGACTCAACAAATAGTAGATGAATTATAATCCTTAATATCCCATATAATTCAGTGATCAGGCATATCTAGGCATGACCCTAAGAAAATAATCAGAGGTGTGTACAAATGGTTTGCTGTGTGAACTTGTCACACTGTTTATTTATAATAGGAAGATAATATAACTAACATGACTATCTCAGGACTGGGAAGTGTGTAAGGAAAATATGACATGTAATATTAGAAAAATGATATTTAATACCTTAGATGTTTTCAAATAAATTATGTGAAAAATTATATTAAAACCAGTAATGTTTATTAAATAAGTATCCACTGAACATTCATCATATAGCAAACATAAATCCAGACATTAAAATGGTGTTTAAAATAGAGAGGATCAAAACCAACAAAGAAAATCCATTCCATATACCATTTTACTATGTTACTATTTAATTAAACATAGGTCACATATATTTTTGTGTTAAGTTTAAAATTTTCATTAAAATGTTTTTTCAAGTTCATTGTAGAGACTGCAATGATGTTTTGGTGATCTGGGGATTGTGCTACTCTTGTAGAGGACTAGGGTTCAATTCCCAGTAACCACAAATGCCTATTACTTTAGAACCAGTGAATCTGGAACTCCTGTCTGGACTCCCACCAGCCCATACACAAAAACACAGAAGGAAATTAAAAATAAATATTTATTTTTAAAAGGTTCAACGAGGAAGGGAGGGACTCATGAGGCTCCACTCTTCTTTGAGGAACTATTGGTAGCTGGTAGTTGCTGGGGTATGATGGTAACTTTCTTTAATGGTGTAGACACTGGTTAAGTTACTCACACTCTAGCAAATAACTTCACACCCACGTTTATGCAAGCAGTGGTAATTAAATCAGTGGACCACAAAATATATGAAAGTTGGAGGGAGCTTTGGGGAGAAAAGAAGGGGTCCACTGGGAGGGACAGGGGCATAAGGAAGGATTATGGGGGTGGATGTCATCAAAATACATTATATACATGTATGAAACTGTCAAAGAAAAAGGCTTTTTTAAGGAAATGAAAATAGCTGAACATGGCAGACCAAGGATGACGGTTATTACTATCAAACTGGAAGAATCTAGCAACATCTAGGAGACAATCCTCTGGGTATGTTTGTGTGAGAGTTTCTTCTCTGAGGTAACTGAAACGATAGCTCTCACCATGGGTGGAACCATTACATGGGGTGGAGTCTGGATTGAACAGGGAGGAGAGTGAGTGGGCAGCAGAAATTCCCCTTTCTCTGCTTGCTTCGAATGGAGTCAATTTGTGACAAGATGCCGAATACACCTGCCACCATACCTCTCATGCATGGTGGAATGTACCCTTACATGATGAGCCAAAATAAATCTCCCTTTCCTTAAATAACGTCCATTGTAAACAAACAAAAAGGGATAATTTTGCTTACTTCATTTTGATTTGATTTGTCACTCCCCTTATTGTTGTGTCAAAAAAGCCCTCAAAGTGACAGGGTTTATTTTAGTCACAATTTAAGAAGGGGTCTAGTTCACAACTGCATTGAAGGCATGGTGACAGGATCCTACCGTGGCTGGTCACAATACACCCACAGTGAGGAAGGAACTACAGAGCTGGCAGGCGATAGGGCCAGACTACAAAATCTCAATACCTGCCCCAGTGACTCACTTCCCCCAGCAAGGCCCGGAAGCACCACAGCCTTCCAAAAATGTTCCACCAGTTAGAGTCAATTGTTCACCTATGTGAGCCATGGGGATGCTCATTGATGTTCATAGTCAAACACAACTCAGCAAGACTACCATCAACTTATTACCAGTTCGATGTCAAGAAGCTATTGTCCAGTGACTCACCAGGAAAGACAAGTTTTAAGACACTGTCAGCAAAACAGGGGGAAAGTTCTCAGTTCAAATGAAATTTACCATTGAACTCCACATATAGCATTCTGATTTGACAGTTGTTAAGCACTTAGCGAAAAGCCCTTTGTTTCATCTTTTTGATAACCCGATGGCAATAAGTATTTGTCTTACTGCCCATGAATAAGTGAGAGATGGGGACCAGTTACTAGTTCAAGGTCCCAAAGCCAAGCAGAACCCAGGCCAGAGATTAAACTGAGGTGATGTAGTCTCAAAACCCATATTTCTTAAACATCAAGTTTTATCTGGAAACCTAGTTTAAAACAGATAAAAGTTTATTAACAGAAACTTTTTGATAAGTTAACATTTTACTATTAATATGAGGTGGGTGAGAACACTGATGAGGTTTTTGTGCTCAAACAAGGACAGTGTGACAGTTGTAGATCACAGCTTCAGGCTGACATTATCCCAAAGACTGACATTAGTTTTCTCACCTTCTCACATAAAAATGGTATCATATTATCCCTTTTCATAGAACATGCACTACCAAATTGTAGGGAAGCCCTCAATAGAACTAATGTAGAGTTTATAGAAAGAATATTCAAATGTTTGGAGAACTGGAAGTTATACCATTTGCAATAACTAATAACATTCCTTAGCGGGTATTCAATTTGGAGGCTTTTACTAAGTTCATTTGGTTTTACATTGATTATTTAGAAGAAAGTACTTTTCAAATGTATCTTATGATCCCCAGTTGATGAACAATGTCATTAAAAATTATATATCAGGTCTCATCTCTGTCAGCTGCTCACTCCACATTTCAAAGGAGTTAAGTTTATTTGGTTGAGAATGACGACTCCAATCTTATCTCATTTTTATGAGTAGTTTTTTTATGAGTAGTAATTTTCTGCAGTCAAAGCAGGAAATATCACTTTCAGAGTTGCCTAGCTGAACTCCTACAATTGTTTAAAAAAACCTCAACCTCTCTCTCTCTCTCTCTCTCTCTCTCTCTCTCTCTCTCTCTTTTTCTCTCTGTCTCCCTCCCTTCCTCCCACTCTCGCCTCTCCCCCTCTCTCTTTGCCTCTCTACTAAAAAATCATACACACACACACACAAATAAATAAATAAATAAATAGATAAATAAATAAATAAATAAAAGAGTTCCCCAGTTTGCTAGAGGTATTTTTAGTTACACGTGCATAAAGGTTTACACATTCCTAACAGGTGGTTTTCACTCTGCTTTATAACATCAGTTTTTGAATGGCCACAAAGTTTCAACCCAAAAGGCAAATTCTAAACAACACTGTGTACTCAACTACTAAAGAAGTCTGAAAAGGCTACTCTTTTAAAAGTCGTGATTGATTAGTAATGCCTGCAGCTGGCATAGCCTCTGAGGAGTGGCAGCACACGTCGGCCAAGCACATCTGTGCCTTGGCTTTTTCTCCTCTGAAGCAATCAAAACACCATTATAAGCCAAAAATAAGAACCACGCTTCTCCTTTTTGAGATGGCCTCATAACTCAGACTTTTCACCAGGATTGACCTTTTCCCAATTAGGGGATATTACTGCATTATCTGGATTTTACTGGTTTAGGAAGGATTTTTCTGGACCATCTCCCAGGTGATGGCAGTGATCCCAACGTACTCCAGGAGAGAGGCAATTCTGTGATCTCATCCTGGAGCCTTTAAGACTTTCTTTTGGATTAAGGGTCTTAGCATCTCATTTTTAAGGAAAAAGAAGAGGTGATAAGTACTATATAAACATGTATTTTCTTAAGAGTATCTTCCGAGAATTGGTTTGAGTCAAGTCAGTTTTAATGAACTAGCTAGGCTTAGTGCACTTGTTATTCAACCTCTGGGGACAAACATTCCCATCTGTGTGAAATCCTGGGCATGTCTTTCCCACCTCACTGATCACAGGGTAGATCTTAGTTGTGGCAGTCGCCTCAGGACTGTGATCATATTCTCTGTATAGCCTGTCTAAGTCAAGTCATTGCCTGAACTACTTTAGCAACAAGTAGGCCGGACGGTGTGATTAATTCCTGGGGGTCAAGTGATGGATGGAGGGGACTGTTTGCACTGGACTGTGGCCACCACAGTGCTAATCACAGATCACACAGCAGCTGAACGATTCTTTAGATAAATTTTGCAGAATATTAATGACTCCCTGTCTCATTTTCTTCCCTTTTGTTGATTTTCTCTGATCTTGTCTAAAAACAGATTTGTAACTCACTAACACAGGAAATATCATCACTGCTTTTCAGTGGGGGGAGAGTTTTACCTGAGCTTTTATGCCAGTGGAGCTAGAGGTACAGTCTTGCTATGGTCAAATTTCAAAATTTACTTGTTCTTTGTTACAAAGTTAAATATACACTCACTATATAATCCAGAAATTCCAGTACAGACAAGTGTCCACATAAAGACATGTGAGCCATGTCCGGGCCAGCTTTATTCATGTTAACTAAAGCCAGAAAACCCCTTCCTCCTGAGTAGAATGGATAAAAATTGTGATTTATTAAAAATAGACTATGCCTCAGTGGGATAAAGAAAGAAACTCAGTAACATGGGCAAAGCTTAAATAAGAGAGTTCCATGGTTAGGAATGCTTGCTGCCTTTACAGAGGACCCAGGTTCCCAGGCCCACACTGGGTGACTTACAACCACCTGTAACTCCAGCTGCAGGGGACCCAACACCTGCTTCTGCCAACACATCAGCAAAATTATTGTTTTCAAAAGGATTTCTTTCCAGAGATACTCCACAGGGGCTCACATGAGAGGAATCACCATCTCATGACAGCGAGCCTGCCTCCTGAATGATGTCAGTTAGCTGAAGAGGATATTCCACCCTTCCTCTTTGCCACAAATAATAACCTGTAGTCTGTCTGGTTCCCACTAAGTCCCTTGCTTGTCTGCCCAGGCTCAAGTCATATTTAGTTGGCAACCCCTCAGCTGTCCCAGTGATGAGTAGCCAGGATCCACTGGAAGTGAATTACTCCCAGGTTTCCACAAATGACCTATGACATTATTTCAATAGTAAAGTTTTTCTTTTTTTTTTTAACATACTAGTAAAAAAAATTCCCTTGAAGTCACTCACTCATGAGTGGCTATAGAAATATCACAGTAAAGTTCTGACATTTTAGCTCACCTTCTGCCAGCACAGACAGGAAGGGATGGAATGACTAGGTTTGTAGGAAAGATTCAGTTAATGACTTTGGCCAAGACTTAGTAAGACAGCCGCTGCTCAGCGAGTGAATTCACCACAAACTAAATCCCGAAACAGATTGTGCAGGGCTGGCCTGTGTTTTTCTTTCTGTCCATTTTCTCTAATTTAATATTAGAGAAATTCAGGGAACAAGGTTACATATTCTTGACATAATTGTTTGGAAACGGTTCTTGTTTATTTTTAATGCCACGGGATATTTAATGACAGTCTTGAATTTGCCAGCGTTTGGAAGGGCCCCTTTCTAAAATAACTGGTCATTGAGATTTCACCAAGGTTCTGGTCTACCTACTCTATTCTATTTGCATAAATATTTTAAATTGAAAAACACTCTAAAATTTCTCATTTATTTACCTAATTCTGTAATTTGCATTATTAGGTTCTCAGTTCTATTGATACTTTTCATTCCTTCTTCCCTAAGGAAAAACAAACTCGTGGATTTATTATCATTGTACTTTTATCTGATTCTTTAATTTCTATTTTAACCTAATTCACTTTACTACTGCTTTCTTAGGACAATTTTTAAAGCAATTTTGTTGTTGTATACTCGTTTCAGAATACTTAAGAGAAATTTTACTTAAGAGAGATAACTTTTCAGTTTTCTTTGGATTCGTGTCTTATGTCTATATATTTATTACTGCTATCACTTTTGTTTTCTGACTATTACATAATCTTGTTTGATTTCTCCCAAGTCTTTCTTCTCTTTCTCCTTCCTGTTAGTTCAAGGATCTGGCACTTTAAGGTGCAGCTTCCTTAACTAGACATGGCACCCTAGGAAAAATCAGGCTACCCACTGCCCCCTATACACATACCCTAGCCTGTCTTTTAGAACAAAGAAATGGCAGGTCCCTGCTACCCTGCTTTGACTGGTTAGAGCACTCTGAGCTGGACCTAGGTGCAAGGCAAGCAAGCCCAGCCTGTCCATCCCACAAGTGTAAGATAAGTTTTGGTCTTCCCTAATGTCTACCTCCACCTCATGTCTCTTGTAATGTAGGCTAATTCATATGGTGTGAGACTTCCTGCCACCCCAGTGGGAACCTACAAAAGTCAGGAACCACCTTTGTTTGAAGGATTTAAAGGATTGGCCCTTCCAGTTACCTCCCCCTTACCCAATGCTGTACATGGCAGTTATCTTTCCTAATGAAACTCCTCTTTGGACCTGAAGGCCTGTGTTCTCCATTCAGGGTCCATCTCCTAATAGGTCCATATTCTCCATTCAGGGTCCGCCTACTAATAAAGCTGTTCAGAAGGGCTTTCTCGAATCTGCTCTTATCCATGAACCTAAGGCTCTTTCTTGCATGGTGGATCAAACCCAGAGACTCATGCCTGCTAGGGGAGCAAGCATTCTCCCACTGCACACACCTCAGCTCCCCCTTCTGTCTTACTAGAAACTTGAAAAATAATAGTTAAGGCTTTCATTGAAAAAGGCTTTATTCTTTAATTGTCATTATTCATTTATATTCTAATCACTATAATAAAACATGGTCTGTGATTTTGAACTTTTAAAATTTTCTGCTGTTTTATTTTGACCTATTATGTGATAAATGAATATTATCTTTTATGAATGATGATAAATAAAAATTCTAAAGGGCTTTAAAAGCATGTATATTTTTATATAATTCAATCTTATAAATTATATCTTCTAATATTTCTTTTATTTATATCTAAACACATTTTTAAAACTTGGTCACTTTAGATTGGTCAATTTCTTTTTCTATTTAACCTTCATAATGTATGAGGACCTGAATATAAGTTCTGGATTGAAAGCAAGTACTATATAGTTTTGCTTCATTATTAGTCATTAGCTATATATAAAAGTGATATGTAGCAGAAGAAAAAGTCCTTCTAAATGTTATAATTTTCCTGATACCACTTAGTAATAATGTCTTAATTATTTTTTTTAATGAAAGAAAAATATCTCTGACACAAACCACCATGTGTAAAGTGGTTCCTTCACTGGGCTACTTTTCTAATGGGGCAATCAGTAAAGGTTGAAGACAAGCATTTGTAATCAGATGTATCCCCAGTGGGATACTGAAACGGAGTGGCTTGAAACAGAAAGTGATTGCCATTCTGCCTTCATCCAAACTTGGGATGCAGCACCAAGAACAAAGCTTCCTGTAAAGTGTGGATCTCTGTGGGCATACCAGTCTGAGCAGTGACAATGGAGGATGTGATGGGGCATGCTGGAGGAATGTGGGTCATCTCTGTGCCTTTCACTTTCACTGCAAACCTACTATGATCTAAAAACAAGACAGAAAAGGGCCAAAATGAGGAAGACATAGATATGTACAAGGAGTGTGAAAGGGGAGGAAGTTTGAGCCTGGGCTTAATCTCTTCAGTTCACTCTTCCTATGGTGTTTAACGCCTCCTGAGGACAGCTAGACTCTTACCACGGTCCTATTTCATGCAACAGACCCTGTTTCCTAAACCTACACAGCTGTCACATGGTAGGGAATCTTGACTTAGACTGTGTGCAGTCCTACTGCCCTGAAATGTCACACTTGCAATTTTTAAACATTTAATTTAGTTGGTTGGAGACAGGGTTTCAGTCTGTAGCTGAGCCTGGCCTTGAACTCATGGCAATTTCTTAATCTCTAGAGAGCTGGGATTATAAGTGTGAGTCCCATACCTAGCAGAGGCTATGGGGGCAGGGGCATAATCTTTCCACAATACTATAAAATCTGGCTTGTGGAACCTTTATGCCTAGACTATGCTTATTTAGAAATAATTTCACCATAGATAGCAAGAGCTCTGCCCCTCTCTTCTGTCCCTGCTTTTCCATCTGGTAGGAAAAAGCCTCCTCCATTGACAAAAAAAAAGAGAGAAATTATTCAATAACATACCTCTCTATATATTTTTCCTAGGTTCATTTTTCCTATACCTAGTTTAACTTTGAGAGTAGATATACTATATCTACTTTCCTAATCTGTCTGCTTATTATTTTCTTTGATCTTAGGATATTAGGCTAGTTCTAAGAAATAAAAAATATTTGAATTCTTACTTTGAAAGTAAACTGAGTATTTTCTATTCTCATCACATATACATAAATTATTAATAGCAAAAAATAAAATTGCTTAGTAAACCTCAAAAAAAAAGAAATAGTGTGTGTCTGGTGGGGCATTAGATATAAAACCATTGTGTAAATTATCAGAGAAAATGTATTAAAAGGAAAGCTTGGCATTCTCAGCCTTTTCCCTTTCAGATAGTGAACAGCATTATTTTTTCTTAAGGCTTTTGACTTGATGACCAAGATAAGAGATCCAACTAAATTCATTGGCATATCATTGCTCAGAATGGAAATGGAACTGGTCACACATTTTCTGGATGGAGGGTCAAGTCAGACTCCTTCATGTCCTTGTTCTGGCTGGAACTTGCCACGGCAATAAGGTTGATGTGGACCTTGTAGTGGCCTCCTTGCCTCAGCTACCTGAGTGTACCATCATGCCCAGCTCTAATAATCACTCTGGAGAGTGAGTATAGGAACCTAAGAGAGGTGAGTATGGAGGATCCATGCTCATATATCCAACCAGGAGGATTCCTCAGGCAATCCAGCTTTTTCTCATCCCACTGCCAAGCCTTGCCTCTGGTGAGCATGGAACCTCAAATCAATCCTCTCCTTCTGCTGTAATCATTTTTACCATCCACTAATTTGCATCTAAACTAATTCATCTATTGTACAGGGTTGTTTTGACTATCCTGGGTCTTTTGTTTCTCCATATAAAGTTGAGAATTGTTCTTTCAAGGTCAGTGAAGAATTGTGTTGTGATTTTGATGGGGATTGCATTGAATCTGTAGATTGCTTTTGGCAAGATTGCCATTTTTACTATGTTGATCCTGCCTATCCAAGAGCATGGGAGATCTTTCCATTTTCTGGTATCTTCTTTAATTTCTTTCTTTAGTGACTCAAAATTCTTACGGTACAGGTCTTTCACTTTTTTGGTTAGTGTTACTCCAAGGTATTTTATGTTGTTTGTGGCAACTGTAAAGGGTGATGCTTCTCTGATTTCTTTCTCCACCAAAGTGTCATCCGTATATAGTAGGGCTACAGATTTTTTTTTTTGAGTTAATCTTGTATCCTGCCACTTTGCTGAAGGTGTTTATCAGCTGTAGGAGTTCCCTGGTAGAGTTTTTCTTTTTCTTTTTCTTTTTCTTTCTTTCTTTCTTTTTTTTTTAAGATTTTATTTATTATGTATACAGTCATCGGCCTGCATGCCAGCAGAGGGCACCAGATCTCACTCAAGGTGGTTGTAAGCCACCATGTGGTTGCTGGAAATTGAACTCAGGACCTCTGGAAGAACAGTCAGTGCTCTTAACCACTGAGCCATCTCTCCGGCAAGAGGTAAATTTTTAAATTAAAAGCTGTCTCTCATGGTACATAGGAAAGCAAAGCAATCCCATTTACCATAAAATGCTCACCTTAAATAACAATCATAGTTTAGTCAAATGTAACTAAACTGAAGAAGTTATAAATTTGAAATCAGATCTGAATAATAATATAAAAATGCATAGATAAAATGTTTTTACTGCAAAGGAAGCAATGTTTATAAGTGCTTTCTAATTAAATGACACTTTTTAAATCTACTAACTTGAAGACCAAGATAAACAATCAAAGTAAGTTAAGAGGCAATTGTTCAGTAGACTTTGGGCTCAAAAGAAGCCAGAGAGACTTTACATCCTGTGTGGGCACAGCTGTGTTTGCCTCTTTATATTTGCACACACACACACACACACACACACACACACACACACACACGAGTATGTTTGTGTGTATACACATGCTGTACACAAGTTGCTTGCATGTGTATGAATATGTATAGGTCGGAGATTACCATCAAGTGTCTTTCTCTGTTGCTGTCTGCCATATTTGTTGAGATAGGATTTCTCACAGGACCTGCAGTTCACTGTTTCTGCTCTACTGGATGGACCACATAAGCCCCTGTGGGCCATGCCTGTCTTTGACCCCCCAGTGCAGGGATTACAGACACATGCTGCCATGTCCAGATTTTACATGGGTGCTGAGGATCTGAACTGTGGCTCTCATGCAGGTACAGCAAGCACCTTACTCACTGGACTATCCTCCAGTGACTCTCTGACTGTCCTACTCTTCCCAGAATTCTCCAGGTCTGGCTCTCTTGTGTCCAATCTCTACCTGCCCAGTTATCAGCCAATAAGCTTTTATTTAACAATGAGCATAATCCACAGCATGGAAGTGTAAGCCAAATCAACCCTTTCCTCCCCAACTTTCTTTTTGGTCATGGTGTTTCATTGTAGCAACAGGAACCTTAGCTAAATAGCATTGTTTATCCCCACAGAAGCTCTTTTTTCGTCTTACCTCCTCAGTACATCAATTCAGGGTGGAGGGGGTTCTAGTGAGAGCGTTGGATTGCAGAATAGAGCTTTAATTAACCAATAAAGGCTCTCTATCAGAAGTGTATATTCTTTCTTTCATCACTGGATTCGATATTGTAAGAATAGGTTGATAAGAAGCAGGGAAACACCAAGGTCTCATCTCATCCATATGCTCCTATTTTGTTTTCCGTTTTCCACTGCAAGGCCCTAATCAAAATCCAAGCAAGTGCTTATAAAATACTCTTGGATTACTGGAACCATGAGGCAAAATAGAGGCCTTTCCTTTAGAAATTACACAGTATCAAGTATTCTGCCATAGTAACAGCAAATTACTAAGGTATTTGCTTTCCCTGAATCAAATAATAGATAACAGGAAACCACCACCTCTCCCCCAGTGCCCACTTGCAAGACTCCAGGAAGGACTGTTTCTGAACATCTCTCTTTTCAAAAATTCAACCCTAAGTTCTAACAGATCGGGGAAGTTCACCCATGAACTATATTCATCAAATTGCTTTATGACCCCATGAAAAAAGCCACTCAAAAGTGAAAAAAGGAATTTAGGCAATGGGGATTCCATCAGGAGCTTCTGGTTGGCAGACTCTGTTGCAGAGACGGGGGGGTGCCCATATCAGCTGGACTGGTTCACATCCACAGCAAGTCCAGGGTTTGCAATCTACTTAGGAAGAGCCTGTAGTCAGCAACTGATACTCAGATGTCTGCCAGAAGCAGAAGCCTGTTTAAGACATGTTTAAACTAGGAACAGAAGTTAAAACTTATTTATTGAAACCCTCCAAGCCTGGAGGCACACCAATCCTGAGCCTGTGCATACCCCTAGACACTCCCCTTACGCTGCCCTATAAGATCTCTATGCAGACTCTTCCAGCTGTCTTTTCTAGCCATCCGCCATGGTGGGTAGATGAAAGACCCAAGCTAACATGGGGTTAGCTCTTTAAACTATATAATAAAGCCTCGTGCAGTTTGCATCAAAAAAAAAAAAAAAGCTACTCAATTTACTTTACTCACCATCTTCCAATCCAGGCTGAGTGGACAATTTCAGTATGGCTCCTACAGGGAGTAAGTGTGCTGGCTATATGGATTAGAGCACATTGCTGTGTTGCTTACTCTGGAAATTAGCAAATTGATAATCTGTATTTAGATATCCATCCAATGACCATGTTGGCAAGATTAAGCAAATGCACACTCTCATAGGTGAAATTGAAGTCTCACAAAATGGAAATCTATCAAAATAAAGTCCACAAGTAGACAGCTGACTCCAAAAAGGTGAGTCAGTGATCAAGATAATTGACAGATGTTTAAGTGATGGTCATTGCCATTATTTCTTAGACAATCTATATTTCTAAAACAAGGAGGGAAATGCAACTTTTATACTACATTTGAATTACTTACATATTAATTATTTACAACTAGAGCTCTTTGCAAGAATATTCTAAATGATGTTGGATGATAAGAAACAGGATGATAAGAAACAAGGAATGTCATTCTAGTGTCCAAGCTGTCAGCCTAAGGGGAACCCTGGGTTGTGGCATAGCAATGGGGACCCAAAAGTAGGGTATTTCGCTAAATTGAAAAGGAAGAGATGAAGTTTTAGAGAGGTCACAGAGAATGGAATTTATATCACATAAAACTGGAGTGAGAACCACATAGAGAAATATTTGGGGACAATGATGGACTTTCTGAGTCCTTTGCTGAACACTCTCCTCATAGGTAGGCTGAAGCCCCAGAAGTCCAGAGCCTCAGACCTTCAGGAAAAGAGAAACTGTCATAGAATTTTAGGCCAAATATTTCCCAGAGATTGTTCAGGGCTGAGACTGTTATGAATTCCCTCCAGCCATGTTGAAGTATCAAACACATTCAGGAATGACCCCAGAAGGGCACACCTTTAAAATAAGGGCTACAATAGCCTAAAACAGACATTACATATCTACTTTTTAAAAGCCTTAGAATAATACATAATAATTCTGACCACAATTCATCATCACTTAGAATTATGCCTTAGAAGAATTAAAAACAGGAATACACAAAGGACAAAATCTCTAGCATTCAGTAATGAGAAACTCACAATACCACCAAAAAAAAAAAAAAAAAACCACCCCAAACCAAACCAAACCAACCAAACAAACAAAAAAAGCCAGGCAGTGGTGGTACATGCCTTTAATCCCAGTACTCCAGAGGCAGAGGCAGGCAGATCTCCCAAAGCTACAGAGAAACCTGTCTCAAAAAAACAAAAAAAATTCACAATACTAAGTACACAATTAAAAAAATTACTAAATACCAACTTGTAGGGAGCCGGTTCCTGCATTCTCCATTACAATAATGGTGCCTAAAGACACCAAGATGTAAATTACTTCACAGGCGCTGGGTAATTTCCATTCCTTTGATCTCTGCCTATCCCGTGGCTCATTTGGCCTGAGGAGCTGAAGCCATTCATAGGGTAACAAGTCCCAGGCGGCTGCTTGCCAGCCTTTTTAAGGGATGGGTTTCTTAGTTCAGAGTCTCCGCTCTGGTAAGCTTATGCTCTCTCTAACTCTCAAGATGCATAAAAGCTTGTCTGCAGAAGGATCCGAATGTCCTGCGTGTATTTCTTGCCGGCCGAGAAAATACAGCGGGCGCGGGACACCAACTGAACAGCAAAAGCTGAACTATAGCCATAGAATGCATTTGTGTAGACAGCAGAACCACATAAAATACATATGAGAGAATTTTCAGTCATATCAAAATGATTATTATCTCTGTGTATACTAAACATATAATGGAGAAAGGAGATCACAAATATGGAATTCAAAATGGATAGAAAGTGACTATAAAACACAGCACTTAAAATGAAAATATCTTTGCATTAATAGCAAGTTAGACAGACATCGATAGTAAAAATTCTAGTGAAAGCATATGAAGCAATTCATGAGAACAAAAAAAGAAGCAGGGGAGAACCTTACCCAATGTGTAAGACTAATGTAAGTGTGAATGGAGTTGCAGAAATAGATGAAGGAGAAGGCAGAAAAACAATTTTATATGAAAAATTTTTGCGAATGAATAATAATTTTTAAGTTCTTTCGAATCTAATGAAAACTCTAAACTTACAGATATGGGAACCTCAAGCCCAAAGAGGGAAACTGAATGCATGCATAGACCCAATTGGGTTCTACTATGACTGTTGTTCATACTGAGTCTTGTTAATAGCCCCAGAGGACTTCAGACTCTTGATCCTCCTGCCTCACCCTTCCCAGTGGTGGTATTACAGGCAAGTGATGTCATGAATGGTACTGAGTAGTTATTTCTAACTGAGCTGTGTATGTCTATAAATGCACTATAAGTGATTTCATATACCCATAACTTTCAGATTGTGTTTATAGATGCTTAGCTATTTATTTCTTCAGTGCTGTGAATTGAGGGTCTTGTTCATGTTAGGTTGGTATCTAATTCAGCTACAATGCTGGCCTCACAGTCTTTGGGCAGTAAAAATGGCTCACACGAAGTAACCCAAAGCCATTCCACATGACAGACACTGTTATGGAACTGGTCTTATTCCATGTCTATGGAAAGAACTCAGCTAAGCATCCAACTGCATCTGTAAGCTGTTGTTCACTGAACTCACTGACTGGTATGGTTTTTACTGAAGCTTCTTCCTTAGAGTCTGAATCTGCAAAGTATTCCATTTTCCTCTCTCCTGTGTTCCTAGGAATCTCAGAGTGTTTTTTCTATGCTAATATTACCAATACAATTACTCATTCCCATCTTTTCTTCATATACCTTTTATTATTTCATCTGCATTTGATGCTCTGCTGAAAGCAGAAATTGCTGAAAAAATGGAACAAGGGAAAGAATAGTACATTGAAACTGGAGACAGCCACGAGTACGTGACTATCACATTAGTCTGAAAACAAAAGCATGAGGAGAGGTCATGGCACTACAGATGCTGGGTTCAGAGAGAGTAACTATATGAAGAAGGTAGTCTGTTATTCAAGACCACTTTTATTTACCTAAATTAGACATTAAACTCCTCAGTGTACCAGAAAGTATCTTAAGGACTTTTACTGTCGCATCTCTTTTTATTAGTTAATTTTTGCAGTGCTGGGAATTGAAGCCAAGGTCTTCTACATCTAAGGCAATTGCTTTACCACTGAGCTTCACCCCAACCTTCATGTAATATCTCATTAACCTCCACATTCACTGGAATCGGCATTCTCTCCCTGCATTACAGAGGAAGGAATACAAACCTTTGAGGACACAGATGTCTTCTAATACCCCTAAGGGCCAAGCCCTTGTTTGTGTAACTCCAGCACCTAGACTTTCAACATATATTCATCTAATCCTCTCTGTGTGTTCTGAAGTATCTGAATCTAAATAATGGAAGTCATGGGGTGATGATGAGATCATTACAAAACAGAGAAAGAGGGAGGGAGGAAGGAGGGAGGGAGGGAAAGAGAGAGTGTGAACAAGGAAATGTACACCACTAATTTTCAACAAGAATATAAATAATGAAACATGAGAGATGCAATCAAAAGCACCCAGGGAAGTTGCCTAGGACATGTTGAATGGCAGGACAGGCAATTATGATGATACTTTGCAAGAAGATGCACCTGAGCGTCTAGTCCCAACAACAGGTAGTAGCAGATTTCTTTGTTGTACTATACTGGCTTAACTGGGTCCATTACAGATGCCAACTTCCTAGATTTATATATAAAGGTCAATTTGCAGAGGAATGTCACCTTATTCCCATTATATATCTATGAATATAGCAGATGTTTCCATTTACTTAGCTTTCAATCCATGAACAATGTATAAATGTCCATTCACATACATAGTCTTTAATTTCTCTTTTCAACATCTTGTGTGTTTTGTACACAGGTTTTATTCATACTTTATCAAATCTATTCAGAAGTATTTCATATTTTCTATGACTTGTTGATATGCCCCTTTTATCTGCCAGTCTCTTCCCTGGTACTCAGAAGGATTCTGAGAAAGTTAAAGGATAATACACCAACTCTCCCTGATGATGTCATGGTATATGTTGTGAAGTTACATTCAGGGGTAGGGGATGTGTGACCTTACCTTTTCATGAAGTCCATGCTCTAAGTCTGTTTATCATTGTTACACCCTGTTTTTTCAATCATCCTGACTATATATTCTTTATACACTGCTCTTGTACTCTTCCTCTCCTTTGCTTAGATCATAATTTGCTCCTAAAACCATGAATTTTATCAAATTATTACTAAGTGTATTAAAATAATTTCAGGTAGTATTATATATTGATTTGATTATAGGAAAGGAGAGAAGGAGTTATAAGTTACAAAACATTTATAAGTTCTCCATGGAGCTAATATTTTTTCATGAAATGTCCAGAATCCCATGTAACAGTTATGTACAAATTAAAGTATATCTCACATAATGGAAGCTTCCTTTAATTAGTGTACTTTGATTGTTCCCAATTCCCAAGATTTAGAGGATCAAAAAACTTGTAGGACAGATCTCCTGGTAGACTGCTGAATCAAAGGACCAATGTGTTTATTCCACATCTTCTTACTGAGAAGCAAATGTCAAACACATTCTAGGATTGTCCATGGCCCCTTTCTATGTGTGCTTGTAGTGCATTTAACTTCTCAAATATTTCTTCATAAAAGGTGTTTGGTTAAAAATACATTCCAAGAGCCCAATCTACCTTTTATCCTGTAACTTATTAGCAGCTTAATCTTTTTTATATTTTCGGTGGGGGTGGGGCATGAGAGGATAATGTAGCTCAATTTCCTTGATAACCAAATTGCCGTTGGAGTTTTTGAACCCATTTCTCATTTCATTAATTGAATTTCATACCTCCTGTTCAATCATAACTTTCACCCATATGCCTATTGAAAAACTTGTATACCACCTACTTAAAATTATTATATGAAATGATCAAAATGTTCATCCATTTACTGTACAATTAACACATCATTGTCTATCCATAGTAAGAACATAAAGAAGCCATTCAGGCAAGAATTCAGGTGGGGAAAGGAGTATTACACAAAACAAGCTCCCATTCTGTTATGTAAAAATAAGGGATGCCATATGTGTAAAAGCCATGCCTTGAGGAATGTATACAAAACCAATGAGAGAGTTGAACTACCCTGGAGAGACAATAGAATATCTCTGAAGAGTGTTTGTATGCAGCACATCTTTCCATTGGAGAATACTCAAAAAAACCTGTTTCCTTTTCCTACCCAGTGATAAGGTTCAATAATAATCATCTTGCATATTCTTGATTTCAAAGATGGAAGCTGTCTTTTAATTTTGCCATTTTAAAATAAATCTTGAGTGCCTATGCTATCTTACTGTTGTAGAAACTAGATATGAATTTATTGCTCCAAAGTCTTTCTAAGTGAAAACTAATTTCCAAAAAATTCAGTGTATGGAAAGCACATTTGTATCTAAAATGGATTATGTTATTTAGCTCCTGCTCACATCTGTTTGTAATAATGGATAACTTGTACAAAACAAAATAATAATTGAGTATAATTACACCGATCAAATAAAAATAAGAATTTTAGAATGTTTGGAGTTGAAAGGTTTTTTAAAAGATTATTTTAAGTAGTCTCTAAGTATGCCTTTAATTTATCCATTAATTCCAAGAGAATTTAAACATAGACTTTCTAGCTGCTAAAAGAACCACACAATTGACACTAATGTTTTATCACTACTAGTTTGAATACCTTTTTAGCGATTTAAATTGGTTTTGTTGTGTACAATTACTCAGAGATGTTAATGTTTTGCAAACAGTAATACAAATGTGAATATGACCACTAAATGACTGTTATTTGAGTCAAGCTACACATATTTGTTACTGATATTTGTTTATCGCTGAATTTATTCCCACTTTTTATTCTGATGACCTCTTACCATAGTAAGTCAATGACCAAAATAGATCAGATTCAGGACTTTGTTGTTTGTAAACATGACTGACATATTTTAATACATTTAAATATTTCTATTTCTTGGAATCGATTGCTTAAACATATGTTTATTTGATATAAAAAAGTTCCAAGACCATAGGTGATTCAGCAGATAGTCTTTGTGGGTAGAAGGTTATCTTATATTTCAAGTTCAAGATCTGAATGAAAAGCCCTGAATGTATCCAGATAAGTCATCCAAGGCTGTGGGTGTTACAATACTCATGTCACACCACCCGTCACCCCATTCAGTCCCTTCTCCAGGCTTCCCCACACCACTCTTGCACTTGACACTCCCTACGAATGTAATGGTCTTCCCTGCCTACATGGCTCACTCTGTAAATTTATCGTCTTGGTACAGACTGGCACTGTCATCCTCTAAAACATCACTTCTCACCTCAGTACTGTGTAATTTTTCCTTCTTAGCACTTATTCTAAATACTTTTCATTTTTTAATATGGTTTCTTCATGCTTTTATTTGTTTTGTTATACTACTACATCCAGTGAACATACAAAAGCTCCTGGCACCTAGTAGGGTTCAATAATTATTTTTAATTTTTATTTAACAAACAAAAGGCAGCATAGCCCTGTAGAGCAAAATCAGTTGGAGCCAAAGAGCTTCCCTTAGAGCTGGAACACATGTTCTGTGCTTACCACAGTAATCTCATTCCTTTTACTTGACCAACTTTATTAACTTAATGATGTTTGCTTGAGCACCTTTAGGTTTGACACTGCACAATCAAGTTTCTAACCTACCAGCCTCTCAAACTTCAATGAACCACTTAGAGCAATTGTCTATTGACAGTGATTTTGACAACAGCTTGTATTTCCCAGGGAGATCCCTCCCCTTAACATCCAACCATCAAACAATAATTTATAGTTATCACTATATTATATTTTACCAGTGATGGCTGTGGGACATGGTTATGTCTTCCAATTCCCTGATGGAAAACAAGAACACATAATATGTAGTGTAAGCCTAGGCAGGTATGCACTTCTCACTTACACACTGAGCAATGTGTATTCTCTACTGAGATCACACATGGAAAACCCCCTGCATTATGTTCAATTCACCAACTAATATGATTGTACTAATTATTTATTACTTTAATGACAATTCTCAGTTACATATGGGCCAAAGTCAAAATGTAACCACAGGGCTAATAGGGTATTTGTTTTTGTTGCTTTTCAATAGCTATGACAAAGCACCATGACGAAGGCAACTTAGAAAAGAAAGTATCTAATTTGGGGCTCATAGTTCCAAAAGGTTAGAGTCTATAACCATCATAGAGGAAGCATAGCAGCAGGCAGGCAAGCATGGCACAGAAACAGTATTTGAGAACTTACATCTTGATTCACAAGTATGAGGCAAAGGAAGTTAACTGGGAATGGTGTGGGCTTTTAGAAACCTCAAAGCCCTCTTGCAGAGACATAATCTCTCCCCAAACCATATTTCCTAATCCTTCTCAAACGGTTCCACCAATTGGGGACGAAGCATTCCAATATATGAGCTTAAGGAAGACATTCTTACTCAAATTACCACAGCCATAGAAGACAATTAATAATAGATAATGCCCTTCACCTCCTTATCTTTGAAACCTTATCCTAATCCATCCTTCATGTAAGTGAAATTCCAGTGGAGACATTACAAAAGGTGGTTTCTACCCACATCTTTAGAGACAAAGCTACAAATGCTGTTAGCTAAAGGACTAAAATTCAGCAACCTGTATCTGATAGATATTGCCTGCACATCAATGGGAAATGACAATATTTATTTGCTTCTTGCTTGCATATCTGTGGGATAGGTAACTACATTTTGGCTAATACGGGCCATGTACAATAGGAATTTGAACAGTTCTGTATGTTTGTTGCCTTTAGATATCCATCTGTTGGACCAATATCTACTTAGATATGCTTCTTTTGGTGCAAGAGGCAGAAACAAATGTTCTTGTCTCTGTCTTTGCCAAGCCAAGCCATTAATTCCTCCTTTAAAAAAATGAATGTACATACCCTGCCAGAGCAAGAATATGCATTATAGTACTATTTACAGAGAGAAAAATTAGAGTGATAAATCAAATTTAACCTACTGGGTAAAAAGAAAGGGACCTTCTCTACCTATAACCATAGACCTTGCAATGCCTTGTCCAATGCAATCCTTACTGCTGGGGCATAGATGAACAACTCTCATAGACCATGAAAGCTGAAGACCAGAGTCAGTCTCTTCACCTTGTAGACCTTAAGTTCCCAGAACTCAGATGTCAGAAATAAAACTACAAAGCACACTGGCGTCTGAAAATGCACAGACAGTCATAACCACAGAACATGAGGAGTCACTTTGTCTCCAGTGATGTGGGGAGAAACCACCTTTCTGCAATTTGTCTAATGGAATAACAATTAACTACTGGCTTGTTGTGGAGAAAGACTCCACTGGGCATTGCAAGTTTGGCTTAATGAATACAATTTCACAGTGCACAGCATACACTCAGAGTCCCCCTGGACAGGCATTTCAATGATGATTTCACAGGATATTACTTTTAATCAAATCACACTTCATGCCATTGTTTCATAGCCCATCTTTGGGTACATAGATTAAGTTTTATTGGGGACTACTTTTTTTTTCTCAGCAGAATGCCCTGTCTCCTTTTGATGGAACCTTATTATTTGAAAATCTTCCCATTAAACCTGACTTTCCCTGAAAAGAGCTGTGAGCTCAGGAAGAAATGCATATGTTTGTGTCTATAAATCCAAAGGGAACACAATATTTTCTTGGTCCCAAATTGTAAGATGCTTCCAGGACAAACAAAGAAATCGCCAGTGGAAAGTCTGGATATTAGTGTTTGAAGTGTTGTGGGGAAGTTGGAATTTTTTGTGGAATAAAAACATACAGTAATTTGAAATTAAACACGTTCTCTCAGCAGATCCTTGCCAAGCTGGCTTCTCGGGAGCTATTTTCCTACCCAAATAGTTTAATGGTTTTTCTTTTAAGTATTAGTTAAAAATATTTACTTACAATCTCAAAGAAATGTCCTGGAGTTCATTAAAATTTGGTTTGCAAAGAATTCTGAGTTTTTAAAAACATGATTCATTATAAAGAAAAATAAATTAGGAAAAATGTTAATCACAACAAAGCTAAAGACACAGGTATGGCTTCTTTTTAATTATCTAAAAAGCCATTAATGACAGTGATGGTAGAATTAATTTACCAACTATCTACAGAGAGTAGAATGATTTTCTACATACAGATTTAATGCTTTTAGCTGTATATGATTAAGAGAACCAATGGCTCCAAGTCAAGTAGTTGGAAGACCAATCTCCAAATCATTCAACAAAATGTTTATTCGATGGGAAAAAAGGCAAGGACCAAACCAAAAAGAAAAGAAATAACCTAGATGATACCACTAAATATAAGAGTAGACATAAAATTATACAACCTGACCTTTTGTTTAAAAACAGTAAGTTCATAAACATCCCAGAATCAGAACATCTCTCTAGATTTTAAAGCAAAATTACAGCATCAGCTAGACGTGTGGATCTAATTATGTGCTCTATAGTATAGGCCACTTGGTGTACTGTTCATTTTTTTTGCCAGAAAGCCCCCCTGCCCCCTCAAGAATTTTTTTTATTAGTGTTAGCAAATAAAGGAATTTTAGTACTTTGTTTTATGACCACTGGCATTGGTGACTACAATTTGGAATAACTACCGTATCTTAGCAACTCTAATCTTAGCAAAATAAATACAGCAAAGAGCAAACAGGCTTCCTGCCATATTAGTATCTCATCAACATCCAAAAACAGAAAGGGGGAGGAGAGAGTTAATGGAGGATGACTTCCACCGATTGGCAGCACTCCCCTGCCCAAGCATAGTGCAATTCTTTCCATGTCCACAGCAGGGGCACCTGTGATATTCTGAGAAAAGGGAGTTCACTTAGAACTACTGGGCAAGTATGAAAGAAGGAGAAAAAAAGAGGATTGAAATAAGGAAGAAGTGGGGAGGGCATAGAAATTAAATTCTATCTTCTGTTCTGTACAGTAACAGTAACAGCAATGGCAACATCTGTCTGTTGTCTCTTCAGTTGCTTCTAAACCAATGCCCATGAATGCATGGGTTCCATCTCACACATTGCCTCCTTCCCATCTCTATATTATAACTACAACGAAGAAAGCACTTCTGGTAGATGCAACAAGTTCTTCCAATTTTGGTTCTTGAAAGTCATAGAAAATAGTAAAGACACAAAGGCTCTTTAACTACACCGTGCTACTAGATAAACTCCTTGATGATGTATCTCAGATATGGAAATGACCCCTTGTTCACCATGATCCAAACACACACACACACTCTCTCTCTCTCTCTCTCTCTCTCTCTCTCTCTCTCTCTCTCTCTCTCTGTCTGTCTGTCTGTCTCTCTCTCAGTATGAGATCAGCCACAGGTTGTGCAACATGAAGGACTTTGTATTTAGAAGAACTTGATTAAGAACTTTCACCTCATCATTTCCCAGCTCCACAAAATCTAGTATCTCTAGGTGTGTGACCTCCTTCAGATCAAAAGCAATTACGTGGAAAAGGTGAAGTGATCATGTCACTTGGAATGATGTCGGTAAAGCCACCTGGAACATTTCCTGCCCCGTCAATCATTTCCAGTCTCCAGGTCCTTTCCCTGGAGTCAAATGGGTCACCCTCAGCAAATGTCCTGTGGACGCCACCACACTCCATACTGCCTTGGTGTTTGCCTTGCCACTTTACCATGTTTTAGTGGTGCAGAGCCTAGCACATGCAAGCACTCTACCACTGAGCAACACTCCCAGCCCCTGTCCTAGTTCAACTCCAAGACTTACTGCTATTCCCCAGTATGTTGAGCCACTGAGTTCTTTCGTTCTCAGCTGTTGAAAATCTTACACACTATCAGTTTCTAATTACTAACGGAACACTTTGTTTATGCCCCTCCATTATCTTTTGGTTGAATGATTGGCTGTAATATTCCTAACAGTGACTTGTCATTCTAATCCCCTACTTTCCTGCCACCAGCATGCTTCTGCTTCATTTGACTAAGTATTTTCCTTCTTTGAATTCTCCCTGAATTGCAGACTTACAAGTACCAAGTGCTCAGATGCACCTATTTCTCAAGCTGTATTTCCTAAAATTTCTTTCACTTGGAGTCTTACACTCTGGCCAAATTAACGTGTTCTTCATGATCCTCCCAAGGTATTATGTCAGTACTTGATAATATGTTTTTACACTGGAGTATCGTGTGATATCTTTATTATAGTGGCGCACAATCATTTACTTGCTTGTGTGTCTCTTTGTCTCTTCCATCAGACTCTAAGCTGAGAACTCTAAGTCAAAACTTACAGCTTAGTATACCCTGCTTGTGCATAAATTTAATAGGCCCTTACATATTAGCCCATTTCCTTTACCATTTACCTTCCCAGCTTTTAAATAATAAAAGCATGGACTGCATTGACTTGTGTAGGCTCTTATTTTCATATTAGGCGCAAGTTCGATGCAGCACAAACACAGTCAGAACAAAGCCAATGATGACTGGGGGGAGGGAACCAGCTGATTCCAGTAAGTGGTCATAAATTCTGAGTTTTAAAGGAAATATACTGTCATATATTATTTCCTAATCCAACTGAATTATAGCTTGGGTTTGTGATGCAAAGTTGATAGGAAGCCCAGGGTAAAAGATTCTGTGCTTTCTAGACAACTTGTAGCAACTGTCTAGATATAGACAATGATATAGGGCATATATAGCATATAATAAAGAACACATATGAAGTATCCAAGAGTATATTTCAATGTCTTGAGTATAACTTTTATAGTGGGCTTAGAAAGAACACTTCGCTATTTCTATGCAGGAGATGCAATTTCACTGGCCACGCTCTGTTCCCATCATTGTAAGAAATGCTTGCCTGGGGAAAGGTGGCCTCTACCTTACTGATAAGTGTCAAGTTCTTACTCTGTGCATGCTGAAATACGCATCAAAATGGAAATGAAGCATGTCTGAAAAAGGTAAGGGTGGTGGATGTCAGAAGGATGGAGAGAAAATTAATCCGACCGCAACAAGGATTGACCTCCTCCTATAGTCAAGTTTTCAGAGAGGTACAATGCCATGGTTTTATAGATTGGCTCACTAGTTTGAACACAAAATATTCAGTTTTATGTTAATTAAAAAAACCAATGCATACATTTTTAGTAGTAAGTATGCTCCGTAGGTTGTTATGTAAACCTAGATTGTTATTAATTATAGTATTAAGCCATATACATGACATGGGGCATCTTTACACTAAGAACTTACTTGTTATTAAGAAAAAGTTCAAATTTAATGGTGCATTAGTACATTTATTTCATGCCCTTCCCCTTCACAATGTGTTGTTCTAAAAAATATAGCAGAGTGAATAATAAATGGAATACCAAGTACCGCACAGCCTAGCCTACCATCCTGAACTGCCTCTGCTTTGCTGTACAAGGAACAGTATGACCTTTATCCTTTCTACTTCAAGAATTTCCTTAAAGGGAGAAAAGTATCAAAAAACGTGAGAACAATGATGACCTTTTCTAAGACTCTTGAAGCCCTCAATAGTTTAAATAGCTGCTGCGTTCCCCCCCACCCCTGCCCCAGAACATCTTCACATACTCCTATTTTTTTTTTTAAATAGTGTATAGTGAACCTTGATATCTCTGGGGGGAGGGAAGAGCTCTCTGTCTATCTACACATAATGTATTTAACAATGCATGTTATTGTTACATAAATAGAGGCTGTTGTCAATTTCAGTTCCCTGTAATATCAAAAGAACAAAGCAGGCAGGAAGAGCAAGGGGATGATCTAATGGGCCTATGCTAATAACGAAGCCCGTGTCCTAAAGCGTGCTTGGCAGCCTTCTCCTGCAGAGCTTGTTTTACACACCATCAATAGACAAAGTAGTGCAAACACTCTGGCTGGTGACAGGAAGAACACATTTTAAACTGTCAACCTTTATGCTGTCCTTTGGAAGAATAGCAATTACATAACTCGAGGAACCTTATTTTGCATTTGATATATATATATATATATATATATATATATATATATATATATAGCAGTTTGCAAAGTGTTATGCAAGACTCCATCTTCTAAATTCTTTGCAGAAATTTGGTACTTATTTTTAACTGTCATCTTTTTTTCCCTCTTATTACCCATTCGAGTGGTAAGGTTGGCATCAATATTAAATAACTCAGAATTTAAACTGTTTTCTATTTGAATTATTAACAAATTCATTTATAGAGAACATTGGTATTCCTTAATTACACTCAAAGTCCAGTTGTGAATTTTCTCAGGACTCTGTGCCTTTCCATCTATCAGCATTAAAACACTAAAAGACTTAACTAATGTTCAAATATTCTATTAAAGTTTTAAGCTGTTTTGTCTTAAAAGATGAGGGAAGAAAATGCTGGCCAAAATAATTTTATACAACCAAAATTTTGTTGGGTCTCCTCCCTCCCCCGGACTCCATCTTCTCTGGAAATAAGTTTGGAAGAAAAAAGAAAGAAAGAAAAAATCTCTTTAAAAATGCAGACTCGACGCCAAGAGAAATACATTGCTAGTACCCTAAATAGTTAATGTATTTTCTAAATGAATGATTTAAAATAGCTATTAAAGGAGAGGAAATGAGCTTAGGTTTCTAGTAATGACTTCTCCTCTTCAGAACGAAATCTGTAAATCCCTGATTGCAATGCCAAATCCCCGAAGGACCAGCAGTGCTGGGACCGAGGCTCACTGGCTTTGTGTTTAATAGCTCCAGATAAGTAGCATGATTTTTATATATGTAATTTGGGAGAATATTCAGAATTTATAGTCCTGGAGACAATTTATGAATGAATTTCCTTTTGAAAGTACATTATTTTAAAAATCAACTATTCTACCCAAATTGTAAGCAGAGCACATAGGAATGTGAGAGACCTGGGTATATATGCAGGGACATATGTGTATGTGTTCATATATGCATACACACACATGCACAAAATATAAGGACCATTTTATCCACAAGAGCATAATGATTCAGCCTTTGATTGTTAATAAAAATGCATTCCTAACCATCAAATTCGAGTCTATTATTCTAAGTTAATTGCATTTGCCCTAAAGAGACTCAGAGCTGGCTGTCAGCCTGTTTATGTCAGTTCTGTTTCACTCATCAGTCAATCTTGTCTCCTCTCCCTTTTTTACATCCCATATATTGATCAGATAGGTTTGTTAGCATATTTTTCTGGCTTTCACAGCACTGAAAAAGGTGATCATCTTCATGTTATCAAATGTGTCCTGTTACCTCATTCGTTTGCATGGACGTTAATTACTATTTCAGTAGCAAACAGAATGCCCTTTTGACAGGCCCATGGGACTGTCATTAACTATAATAAATGGAACTCATGCAAGGAAGCACAGAGAAAGAACTAACCATGAACAACAAGTCTACACTGCAGTGGTTGAGAGCATATGGGCTTGCCAGACTAGAAGCCCAAATATCCATCATGATAAACATTAGTTCCTGACTGTGGTGCATTCCAGAAGAAAAGGGATGCATCCTGTTCAAATTGGTCCTCAGGAGAGAATGGATCATTCCTTCTTGGTGGTGAAGGGGATTAAAAAAGCAAATGCATACTCTGTTTCCATTCAAGTTGGTGAAAACTGCTGGAGACACAAGAGCACAGGGGTTGGGTGAGAAAGTAGTTAGGGTGATGAGTCTGAGAACTGGAAATGTTCCTCGCGTGAGTCAGGGTACAGGATGAGAGATAAAAGGCATCACAGGGTGAGGGGATAATTACCTGATCAGAAGCAGAGCAGTTAAAAGGTGACCCTTACCTCCTCGGTTGCTCAGTCTAAGAAATCATAAACAATTATCACAGTGCTTTCTCCTGGGATGGGTGATGCAGAACCTCCTTGCGTCCAGCAAGATACGAAGCATTCTTAGCACCGACAGTTCAGTGTTCAATGTCTGTGATTTTTTATGGAAATTCCTATACAACCGTGTCTTTCAACATGGCTTTAGGACAGTGATTTCCAACTGGGGGTGAGTTCACACACATACACATGTACACACACACCCCACACAACCAACATACCATACTATACTATACTGTACAATACCATACTATGCTATACTATACCATACCATACTATACCATACCATCCCAATCATACCATACCATACCACACCATACCATACCATACCATACGATACCACACCATACCTGGGGACACTAGAAGAAGTATTGTTGGCATTTAGTGGGTAGAGAGAGGCTATAGAAACCATTATTCAACCCATGACAAAATAACTAGAGCCCCAAATGCTGACAGTGGCCACATTAAGAAAACCTGCCTTAGTAGGTGGCTGAAATATACCTAGAGCTATACTGAAACAGCAGTACAGTGAGCAGAATTTAAGCAACTTCAAGAGACAGAGAGCATCCACATAGCACATTTTCTTGCCTGTTAAAGAACACAATTCATTATCTACATCCCTGGGACTATTGAGCCAAATGTAGCCCTAATTTTGAAGGGAACAAAGGAAAATGAAGCTCGTGGCTGGATAGGAGATATTTCAAAGATCTCCGAGACAAAGCAGCTGAAAATCCTCAATGAAAAGACTCAGCAAGAAAAATTATGTCAGAGCCCCTAATCCTCAAGAGACCTTAACAAGACCTTCGTGAGTGAAACACTGGTGCCAGAAAAAGACAAAGGAAGACATAGAGAAGGATTATGGGTAAGAAACAAGAGAAAGCTAAAACAGATTCCATGCAAAAAAATAAACAAAAAACAAAAGACAAAACAAACAAACAAGCCTTGTCACAATAACTGTTACATCTTCATGCTCTTGGGAAATTAATATTTAGGGTAGGACTGGGGCAATATTTTTCCAATCTGTTATTTTGATGGTTGTTTTTTTTTTTTCCTACCTGACTAGACACTCTACCAGCCATCCCTTTCCTGGCACAGATGGCCAAGACATTTGCTATGTCAAATACTCCATATTTCCACAGCCAGCCACCCACCAGACAAAAATTAGATTACCAATGCTTGTGTAAACTTTCCAAGCCCTGACACAATAAGATTCCAGGAAATGTACATGCACGGCTAAAAGCAGCATTATACATAATGCACTGTAATTCCAACAGACAAGTTGCTATCCTCGATAGATATACACAGTTCCCATGCCAAACACATGAACGTCAATACATTTTTCTCGAGTTAAAATGGAAACCATTTAACAGATATAATGGGCACAATGAATTTCATTTTGCATTACTAATGCAGCAGGGAAGGAGGCAAGTTTTGGCAAGGATTGCAATGAGGCCAAGAAAAACAGGAAACAACTCAGAAGCTAGCATGCTTTTCTGAGCTTCTGCCTCAAAGCCTGGTCATGTGGCACTGAGATCTCAAATTCCCCCACAAAACAACTGTCCACAAGTAAGGGGGAAACATTCACAAATGGACAGAATTGAAAATGCACTTCTGCAAATCAATCAATGACATTACTATAGGGCTGTTTCCAGCATTGCTGGAGAATTATCCCAACCACATTGACCTTAGAGATCAATTAGAGGCCAATATATTGGCATATTGTCTAAAAGAAGGGAGGGAGGGAGGTGTGCTGAGAAGCCAGGTCCCACCATCCACTTTTCCATTGGAAACCATGTCCCCGAAGACTCTTTTCCCTTGGTATTATAAACATGTCAATCACAGAATGCATTACTGAACAGGAAATAGCCTCAACCCTCTCCACCAGCAAAGATGGCATTTCCAGTCACTCCACACTGAGTAACAGTGTTGGTTGGTATCATATAATAGGTTTAGATGCTGAATTCCAGCTCTGAATGTACACTCTTTTGAAGTCTAGAATGCACAAATTATTGGAATCAGAAGACCTTGTTTCTAAAGCCATCTCTATTACATATGAACTCCATGAGAAAGAGAAAATCATCAGTAACAGTTATTCTTTCTATTAAATGAGTACAATATTCCCAGCACAAATAGATTTTAGGAAAGTTTAAATGTAAAGAGTCTATTCATAAGAACCACTTATGTTCAAGGAATAGTGAGAGCAGGATTGAACTTCCACTCTTAGTTCAAATACTTCCTTCTGTCATTTCTTTACTCTGAATTTATGCAGGTTATTTAACAGCAGTGAATCTCACCTTCCAAATCTTGAAATGGGATGACACCCATTACAACACATTTAGGATTGTAGTGAAGAGAAAAAAGGCTTAAATGTACTGTCCTACACCCTGCTGCACTATAGCCTGCTTCATGCCTTCCATCATAATTACAAGGAGCCACAAACTTTTTTAGTGTTTGGCACCAAAGTAATTCATAAAAACCTTTTGAAACTTAAGTGCATAGATAGATACATTTAGGCAAAACCTCTGGAGAAGCATGAAACCTTACATCCCACTACCCAAATCCCAGGAACTGACATCATCAGTGCTTGGTTAAAGTGTCACCTGTGGTACTTCATCTAAGTTGACATCATGATGACCAAAGTCACATCACAAGCTAGAAACAACATGTCAGCCATTGGGTTCTTAGTTGTAAAAAAAACAATAGACACCTGCTCCAAAAGAAGAAATCTCTTTGACTATGAAAGGTCATAATGAGTTAGTGAGCTATTAACTTGGATCATTTACCCAATGAGAAGTCAGCTTACATGAGAACTAGTCAGTGCTTTCAAATCATTTCTCAAAGATCCAAAGTCTTGTCACCTGACAGCCTATGCTATTGAAATTTTGCAACACTGCTTAATACATTAATTGTTACATCCAGTAGTGAGCCCTGGCATGGGACAATAATTCTTACTTAGACCTTGTTTCTCTCACTCTGTTCCAAATAAACTTTCAAAATGAAGGGCTTCTGAAACTACCATGTTTCAGCCAGATGAAAAATAAACCAGATTGGGACTCTAGTCAGCAGTAGAAAGAGAAACAAATTAAGTACTTATAATTGAAGCTTGAGGAACGAAAGAATTCACACTTCCTTCCAGCCATTATTTCAGACAGTCTGGTGTCAGAATGAAAATCCAACCCGTGCATCTGTTTATATTGCCAAAGATTTTCACAGTAAGAAGGGCTAGGAAACACATATTTTTAATTAGCGTCCAAATTCCAAAGAACAACCAAAAAATAGGAAGTCAAAAATATATGTTCTCCTGATTTTTATTGTCCAATGTCTAAACAAAGACAAAATATCCATGGAGCTTACTACTTCTCTTTGACAAATACAAGTGAATGAACAGGAAAAAAGTAATTCTGTTTCTTTGGCCACAGATTTGGTGCCCCTCCCCATTTTCCTACTTGCTTCTAGCTTGTCACTTTCCCAGGATGATATAAGATAGGAAAAGCCACTTAAGGAAGGCTTCATTCATAGGGAATGCTCACCAAGATGGCTTCCTTACAAAGCCTTGAAAGCTGAATCCCAGTGGCTATCTTGAGTAACCAACTTTTTTCAAACATTTGTACCAACTCTTCCTATCCTGGGTCTCTAAAGAAAGAGAAGTCCTCCTTAAATCCAAATCGATGGCTAGAGCACAGTAACTCAAACTTATCATGCCCCTGTTGTTATACCTCACCAGGAAAAGCAGAGGTGTTTTCTGATATGATGATGATAACTAATTTTCTCGCAGAAAGAAAAAAGTGGGAAAAAAGTAATATTCTTATGCAAGAGTAAATTGTTCTCATTGACTCATTTATTTACTGGAAATACACTTAGAGATGATTGGCTATTTCCTAGGTATTGAACTTGTAAGCATTTCAGCGAGTTGAAGGAAACATCAGCATATCTGCCATGAATCAAGCTTACATGTCTCTGATAAGGGGAAGCCCTGGGCAGTGTAAGAGTGCTGGGTCTACTGGAGATTTGAGTCTTCATCTTCTGAGATAGTCAGCCTTCACACCTTTCATTGACTAAGGGTGGAATTAGGACCGAAATTTAGATGCTTTACATTTATAGAACCCTTTAGTGGAAAATGGAATGACCAGAATCCTATACATGAATCTCAAGCTCTCTGTCATGCTTCTGCTGAGAAAATAAGAAAATTTGTGATGGAGGTTTGAATATTAAATGCCATCAGTAGGCCAATGTGTTTGAACACTTAGACCCCAGCTGACTGTGCTCTTTGCAAGGTTGTGGTTCTGCTTGAAGAGGGGTCTCATTGGAAGTAGTGATTCACCAGGGATGAGCCTTGAGGTTTTACAAAACAGTCCCATTTTATGTTCACACTCTCTGCCTCCTGACTGTAAATGCAGTGTGACCCACTGCCTTTCATTCTTGCTGCCAAGCCTCCTACCATGCATGATGTATTATGTCCCATTGAACTGTAAGCCAAAAGTAACCCTTCATCCATAAAGTGGCTTCTTGTCAGGTGTTCGATTATAGCAACAAGCATTAAGGAACCATCACAGACATACATCCTCAACACTGACGATGAAGACAGAAACTCCACAACTGTTGGACTAAGGTTGGACAGATCTTTGAGGACAGAGATCAAGCTGACATACAACGTATACACACAGTATCCTGTATGAGGGAAAGGAAGCAGTGATGAAGCATGCCCAGGTTTATATCTTGCCCTCTCTAAACTAATGTCTAGAGGAGCTGGGCAATAATGCACTATCAAACTCATGTGACTACTCTCCAGATTTGGCCAAAGATAGCTACAAGACAGGTTTAAGTTTCCTGAGAGGACATGCTTAGCAGGGATTCAACATGGGCAGGCACCTGTGCTCTCTTCTCTCCTCTGAGGGGAACAGAATAAAGTCAACAGACAGATCAACCCGGGCCACGTTTCAGCTGATTTAGTTCTCTCCATGCATTCTGATCTAAGATTCAGCTTCTAATTTTGAGCCATGTTTGCAGTTTGTTTCTGGCATACCTTCACAAAACTAAACACTTCTCCTTTGGATATTTTAGGAGTTGTAAAGCAAAAGCTAAATAATTAAATTTACAGAATTCAATAAGCATAAAACATACGGGGAGAAAATGGAATAAGGGAAACTAATGAAGATTAAATCTCTTATGCAATTTTGTCCGTTTCCATGGGAAATCACCTATATTCACCCTGTTTTGATAAAGGGGTAAATTTTAGAACCAGACCCAGAAAAGATTCTGTAATTGTTCTGCAAGGAACCATTAAATACAAAACAACAGACAGTCACTCAATTGTTTGTCCCCATTGTTTCAGGATTATAAAGTACTATTGTAAGCCCTCCTACGGATTTTAATGAGTTCATCCATTTTTCCTGACCAAAGGGCACATCCTGGTAAGGGAAGAACTCTACCTATAGCCATGTCTAACAAAAAGGCTGCAATAGCACAAGCATACAAATGGTCACCAATGTACATGGTATGGAGTATATTTTTGCTAGAGTGTATTTTTTACCTTTGAGCTTCTTCCAACCTATATGTATAGATATTTTCAACAACAAAAGATCGTCTCACTCATTTTTTCAATAAATAGACACAAAGTCTAATACACATGAGACACTAGGCTCAATTCAGTGGGAGTAATCATCCTCAGTGTCTGTCTTCTACAGATGACAGAGGATGAAGTATAAATGAACACTTATCACAGCAGACGGTTCCATAAGTAAGGAAGCATTAGAGCAGGGCACCACAGCCTGAGCAGAAGTGTCACTAGAAAGAATGAGAAAGAATGGTTAGCAGAGAGAGACTGATTTTTAATTCGGTACCAACATTACATGTGAGAGAGTGTGGACATGAAGATGGCTAGGCCACAGCACTCATCAATATAGCTCTGTGTGTACACACTCTGGTGCATTGTGTTAGGGACAGTAAATGGTTCTAGAAGAAAAGAGATACATATATAGGAATACTTGAAGGACATATTAGTGAGGGGAAACCAGGTTTCACAGGAGTAAGTATAGCATGGTCTCATTTACAACAAGCAATGAGAGATATGTGCTTTCATGGATGCATATAGAAGGTGTGGGAAAGCATGACCCAAACTAATACCAAAGCCATGTTTCAGACAGACAGCTCTGAAGAAGAGGGGGAAGTGGAGGTATTGCTGTTTGACATACACACAACAATGCACCTGTCTGTTGCCTTCTTGACAAAAATACATTTTGCATTAACACAAGTTATGTATTAAGGCAACAGACAAGAGACTGGCATGGGAAGGAGTGTGGGCTTCTTAAAATTAAAATCTTACTGTTTTTGTCAATGTAGCAGGTAACTAATGTATTAAGCTGTTCATTGGAATGAACAGATTGCAAATGGCATTACTGTAGTGTGGAGCATGTGGGTGGAGCTCTTTCTGAAGACTAGTCCAATAGATGAATATAATTAAGAAATACATACACAAATTCATGTATGAATGGTTAAGGGTTAAGGGAAGATTAGAGCTGCGTTTAAATACAGGGAGTTTAGCTCATAGAGCATATGTCTTTAGAGGCACTTTCTTGGAAAGCGTCTAAAAGACAATACTTAAGCATGGAGATGACAAGAACAGATCTAATTCCAGTTACGGCTTGGCAGTCATTGTCGTGGAGGAGACTGTTGATGAGAGGGTAAAGACAAATGATCACTGGGGGGAGGGGGAATCAGAAAGGCAAATAGCAAGCAGAGCTAAAGGCAAGGCTGTGGGAAAGTATGTCTCCTAAGAGTTGAGGACAATGCATTGCTCATTCAGTCATCACCAATTTTCCAAAAACCCTATGCTAAATACTTCATGGGTTTGAGGACAGAATTGTTTCTTTTTTAAAAAATGCAGGGGGTGGGGACAAATGGCTGGTATGGCAAATTCTCTTACAGGGACCTGATATCTTCTGGAGTGTTTATATTTACTGAACAACCATTGACTTTGCAAGTAATACACAACTGTTAAAATGATACTTTTTTCTTTGTATGGACTGAGATAGTTAATATCATCAAGGTGGCAAGATCCAGAATCACTGAAGAGATGAAACTCTGGGCATTCTTGTGAGGGATTTGTCTACATTAGCCATGCTTTGAGGAACTCTTGTGGTTGAATTAATTAAAGTGACATGACTCACTGTAACTTTGAATGGCATGATGTCATAGGTTGGTGTCCTGGAGTGAATAAAAATGAAAAGCCAGCTAAGCACTAACATTCATGGCTCCCTGCTTCTTGACTGTGGATACAATGTGACCCATAGATTCAAGAGCCTGCTGCCTCAACTTTTCCACGATAATGGATTGTGCCTGAGAACTGTGAACCAAAATAAACCCTTTCTCCCTCATTTTGTCCAGTATCTTATCATATCAGCAGAAAAATTATTATATATAAAGAAAGGAGGCTCAGTGAGACAAATCATTTAGGAAGGTCAAGCATCATATTTGGGTGTCAACATGACCTCCATAAATTTGCCAGAGAAGTATCTAGAAGGGGAGAAAGACCTTCCAAATTTATAGACAAGGACAGAAGGGTCACACACTGGCCATGTCCTAGAAGATGAAAACTGGTAAACAAAAATAAAAAGAAGAAAAGGAAAAAAGGAAAAGAAATTCACTGATTTGGGTGATCAGAGGCATGTAATCATTGACTGATTTCTTCAACATTTGTTAAATATCTGTCATGGATTAGTTTCAAAGTTTTGAAAGATCCGGTTTGTTTGGGTGGGAAGGAAGGCCAGTTGTGAAGACTTAGAGACCAAGCGCATGCTGACATAGTATGCTCCAAGGACTCCTCTGAAGATGTCACAGAAGAAGTGTTAGCCAATAATGGCCTTTAGACTGTGACTCTAGAGAGAAGAGGGAGTCAAGAGAGTGATCGCAAGTTTGGGTGGGTAAATAATGGACAATGAAAACATCTCATAGTAGATCAAAGCACTGGTGAGGAAACCCTGGGTGAAGGTTCACTTTTAAGGAGGACACTCTGCTCTTCTGAAAGGAATGGAAGGAAGGGCAAAGAAATTCAACTCTTTTCATCAGTGACATGACAGGAAGCTATAACCATGAGACTTTGGCACAGGGGACAATAGCTCCCAACCCCAACTCTGCCTCACAGGCGCCCCACATTTCTAAAATGTGATGTCTGGTTTGCATAACCTGACCAAACAGAGCAGCAAACCTGCAGGTTTCCTCAGGATGAAGATCCTGAGGCATACTGTAAGATAGAGAATCACAAGGTTTGAGGCCCTTATCCCTGTGGTTCTCAACCTGTGGGTCACAACCCCTTGGGCGTGGGGGGGGGTCAAACAACCCTTTCACAGGGGTCATCTAAGACCATTTGAAATCATGGATGTTTACAGTATGGTTCATAACAGTAGCAAAATTACAGTTACGACTTCAACAAAATAATTTTATGGTTGGGGATCACCACAACTGAGTAACTGTATTAATGGGTTTTTAGCATTATGAAGGTTGAGAAACACTGCCTTATCTGACCCTTCTAGAAACCATTGGACAAAGCTAAAGATAGATACTAATCTCCTTTTGTACTCACTCATAAGTGGATATTAGGTCTGAAGTAAAAGACAACCAGTTTACAATCCACAGCCACGGAGAGGCTAGATAACAAGCATGACCCAAATGGGGAGACATAGATTTCCCTGGGAAGGGAAAATAGATGAGATCTCCTGGTAAAGTGGGCTGGGTTTGTGTGTTTGGGGTGGGGGGAGATGGAACATGAGGTATTTGGTTGGGCAGGTTGGGAGCTGGATGCAGGGGGAGAGTAATGAAAAAGGTGTCTTGATAGGGGGACCATTTTTGGGTTAGGAAGCAACCCGGTACCAGGGAAACTCCCAGGAATCAACAAGGATTACTCCAGTTAAGACTCCTATCAATAGTAGTGAGGTTGCCTAAACTGGCCATCCCCTGTAATCAAATTGGTGACTACTTTAATTGTCATCAGAGATCTTTCATCCAGTAACTGATGGAAGCAAATGCAGATACCCACTGCCAAGCACTGGACCAAGCTCTGGGAGTCCTATTGAAGAGAGGGAGGAAGGATGCATGAGCCAGGAGTGTCAAGGTCATGATGGAGAACCCACAGAGACAGCTGACTTGAGATCAGGGACTCTGGACCAACAGCTAGGGAGCTGACTTGGGATTGACCCAGGCCCTTTACATGGGTGTGACAGTTGTGTAGCTTGGTCTGTTTGTGGGGCTCCTATCAGTGGGATCAGGACCTGTCCCTGGTACTTGAGCTAGCTTTTAGGAATCTATTCCCCATGCTAGGTTGCCTCACAACAGCCTTTGCAAGGAGGTGGGAGCCCGGTTCTGCCTCTGCTCTATGTGCCATGCTTTGTTGACACCTGGAGAGGCCTACCCCTTTCTGATTTTCTAGTTGAATACTGGACCCCAAAAAGGAGTGGATGGGTGAGGGGGAGGTGAAGGGGAAGTGGTAGTGGGGAGGGGTGGGAGGAGAGGAGAGAGGGGAAACTTCAGTCAGGATATAAAATAAATGAATACATTTAATTTTTAAAAAGATCGTAAACGTTCATGGTCAATGGGTAATTGTTGGATGCCTCTAAAAGGAATCTATCAATCCATGTGTGCGGGGCGTGGGGCTGTGCTCTTACATGTGAGTGTGACTGCATGTTTGCTCCAAGATGAGTGTGGAGGTCAGGACTCAGGGGGACCTCTGACTCTCATCCTTACTTTCTACTTTGTGTGATAGGGGTCTCCCGTTATTTCCTGCTGTGTATAGGACTAGCTGGTCCACATCTTCTAGGAATCCTGACTATTGCCCATCTCACAGTAGGTTTGGACCTGAGTTATGTGGGTCCTGGGAATTCAAACTCGGGGCTGCATACTTGCATGGCAAGTGTTTTTTGAAATAAATTTTAACATTTTCTTATTTTTTGAGATTATAATAGAATTAAAATATTTCTCCCTTTTCTTTCCTCCCTTCAAACCCACCCATAAACTCCCTTCCTACCCTCCTTCATGGCCTCTTTTTTTCACTAATTGTTCCTGCATGCACATATGTTTATATATCCCTAAATACAGCCTGTTCAGTTGGTGTGTTACATGTATATATGTTTTCAGGACTTACCATGTGTTTCCTTTTCCTACACCTGTGTAAGAGGACTTTATGCATGCCTAGTGGAGGCCAGAAGAGGACATCAGAGCTCCTATAACTAGAATTACAGATTATGTTGAGTTGCCAGGTAAACTCAAGGCATCTGGATCCATACTAGGTGCTTGAAAGCACTAAGCCATCGTTCTAGACCCTAAAACAATTTACGCCAAAGGATAAATGACACAAGGATGTGGGAAATTTCCAATTCAATAACAGGAGAGGTCATGAGATAGACTGGCAATCTTCAAGAGTTTTTGTGACAGTGTCTCATATAGTCCATAGAGGCCCCAACTTCATTATGTAGTCAAGTATGACCTTAAACTTCTGACCCCTGTGTTTTTACCTTACAAGTTCCACAATTACAGGTGTGTTCAGTTTATGCAATGCTCAAGGTTTTGCTCGTGCTGGGCAAGAGCTCCACCCACTGAGCAAATCCCCAACCCCAAGACAACAGGTCTTGATGCCTTGATATTATTTTCCTCTCCTCCCTTGTGGAAAGTCTCAATATCAAAGCTTTTGGCTTAGCTCCTCAGCAAGGTTCCCAGTCTCGTGAGTAGTGGTGTGAATACAGCAACAAGCAACATGGAGGGGGGGTAATCATGACATCAGGGGTACAGATGAGACACTGGCTGCGATTTTATACCTTATAATAACAGTCATAATAATAGCTATGTTGTACATCCAACGCCCTTTAAAAGCATTAACATTTCACACTGTGCACATCCGCCCAGAGCAGATCAATATTTACTCTTCCAAGTATGTCAAGTATACAATTGGGGCACCTCGGGGTGAAAACGTCACCCTGCCAGTGTCACTGTGATAGCCTTAGAACTTGGAAATCACATCTCCCAATTCATTATGTCACAATAATAAAGTGACCCTTGCCTGTCAAACACATTCATTAGGAGTGAGGCAGGAGCTGGGTGGAAGGAGCAGACAATACTGCTCTGGGGAGTTAAAGCACTAAAAAGCCATCAGGAAAACATGACTGCTGTAGACACGGCGTAAGTCCTGGAAGGAAAATGTCACATGTGCACACATAAACACACATACACATGGGTATATGGGCACATTCGTGCCACGCATAAGAACTTATTTTTGTGACTTTTGACTCAAGTTATTTCATTGCCACTAACTCTCTCCCTTCCTGCCATATTACTGTGTACTTCACTGACAAAGTGAAGTGATTTAGCCACAAATTTGGCAAGTTCCCTGCACAGGATTAGGTTAGGAGCACCCAAGCCAGACCAGAGAGCAACTCGGTCCATGAAGAT
The DNA here is from genome assembly GCF_003668045.3 of Cricetulus griseus. NCBI lineage: Eukaryota > Metazoa > Chordata > Mammalia > Rodentia > Cricetidae > Cricetulus > Cricetulus griseus. Next base: position 45,662,878 of record NC_048601.1, read on the forward strand.
GGAACCTTCCAAGACAACTCACAAGCCTTTCACACACAGCAGAGTTTGCCCCTGCTGATGCACATTTTGAAGATCATAGCAATAAAACTGTGATGGACTACACCTGCAATGCAGTTTAGGTGTGAGTTCCCTCCCAGCCTTGACTCTGGCTGGTTTCCAGAGCTCTAGGAATGGGGCTATACTCAGAGAGAGAAGCAGGGAGGGAGAATCTCAATTGGTGCTGACAGTCCGAAAAAAGCTTTGGGGGACTTAGCTGCCTGACTAATTAGGTTCTCTAGGGGTTAAGTCAGAGAACCAGCAGCCCACATCTTAGGGGATCATGTACCCTCCCTGTAACTACCTTTTCTTGCCCTGCTCATGGTATGCTGGCACTGTTTCCTTCAATAAAACCTCTTTTCCTTTGCCAGTTGGGGCCTTTCAGATAATATTATGTCACCCACATGACACATGTATTAAAATGCCCTGGTGCATTTAAGGACACTTGAAGTTGGTAGCAATAGGTCTGCAAATAATGTCTGCAAATGTGGAGTGATGGTGAGACCCCATACACTAAGGCTGCTGTGTTTAGGGCCGTGAGGTTCACAAGAGGGTCAATAGAGTGGAAGGGAAGTAGGTTTGGATCTTTGGATTCAAATTCAAGTTTACAGTTTTTAGTAAAGAGCTAGGAAGAGGAAGGTTCAAGAGCAGAGCAGAGACATTTCATTCATATTTGTCCATGGTGTTGCATTGAAGCATGGACCCCCAACCTGTCAGAGGGATAATAGAAGGGCTAAAGTCTTGCATAGACAAATCACAATTTTGAAAATGAAACACTTGAATCCTTGGCTAGGAAATCATGACTTGCTCTTAACAGAACCCACACTCTTTTACTTTGGCTAAATGAAACTGGGCATCAAAAAATAAAGAATAAGTCCACAGCTTCTGTCTACCAACTCCAAGAGCAACCACTGATATTTCAGACATCCAATTGGCTAAGATTGTAGTAAGTATATAATATACCTGGTTCTTCTACTATCCTTCTAATGAGAACCATACTGTATTACTTATGGCCAACAGGATGGGTTTGGCATCAGTTTACACATAACAGATTTTTGTGAAAAGTATTTTTATTGCTGTGCTAGTAGGGCAAGAATCTCATATATTAGCCTATAGAATGAAAAGAATGACACTGAGTTTTGTTGAACTATGTCTAGTTTCTTAAAAGAAGTGAAATAGTCTTTGTCCAACATAGTCCATAACATCCATGAATGTAAGACAAAGTCCAGCCTAGTGAGCAGATTTTGTGTCTGACAACACCCTAGCCTCTTCATTTTTAAGTCTATCTTGAGTAAAGGTCACCAACTCCAAGAGGGCCAACTTCTTAACCATTAAAAAGTAGATAACAATGATAGAATTTACCACAGCCTATTTCCTGTAGTATAAAATACACCATATAAGTATTAAATATTTCAATATAGCTCTATAATGAATACCCAATATACATCCTTGATTAATTCATAATTAAATATAGTCCAAATAAACATGTAATCAGCCTGAGTGATTGACAGCAGCTGTGATAAATAATGACTCCTGAATTTTACTAATCTACTTTTTTAAAAAAGCTATGTTTAACCTCTAAAAACCCTATGTAATTGGTAGCTCTAGGTGACTCCCAATTCCCAGTGACTTGGAGACTTGGGCTTTTGTTTCTTGTGGCAATGGCATCTCTAGAGTCCTCAGTTTTTTTCCGCACTATCTGCCTTCAGGTGGCCATCAAATACAGAAGAAAATGTAAGGAACTATGTGGCATTGTGTAAGACCCAGGGTGGAATGATATATATCATGTCTTCCACATGCCTTGGGCCACAGGAACTTACCTGTCTCGGTACAGTGCAGGAAAGCTGGGACCTGTGGTTTAGGTATGTGGCCAGAGGGGGAAATGGTCTCAGCTAGACAGCCAGCCTCTGCCACTGAATTCAATCTCTGTGAGCAAAAACATAACCGAGTTATGAGCACTTCCTCTCTATATACTTGAGACACCGAGTATACCCATGTACTCACTAGGCATCTTTCTGTATATGCATTGCTCTTGACACTGTTCGACCACAAGATTCTTAACCCACTCCTTGGAAGAATTCCCCCTCACCCAGGCATTTAATAATGTTGATAATTACAATAAAAGTCACCTTAAAGCATTTGTGAGGAGTCTTCCTTCTACTGTAGCTTATTTGGGTCTTCTACTGGGGACCCCACAACCTCCGTTCTGGCATTTATTATCCAGAGTTCCTGGTCTCTTGTCACTTGATTCTGTTACTGAATAGAAGCTATTTGAATACTGACTTGTTCTATATCTACATTCCTCCTTACAAAGAACAATGTAGGTTAAGGAGCCTTAAACATTTCACTGGGTTTCAGTAACGAGAGATTGAAAACATTTTTTTTCATTCATATTATCCAAAAGGCAAAAAAGAACAGAGAACTTTCAACAATTGTGACAGGGGTCCTTCCCATAACTTTTGTGCTATATTTAAAAACCCATCTAGGCTAAAGAGATGGCTCAGCAGTTAAGAGCATTTGCTGCTGTTACAAAGGACCATGGTTCAATTCCCAGCACCTATATTGTGGCTCACAACCATCTGTAACTCCAGTTCCAAAGGAATTTGGGGCTGTCTTCTGGCTTCCAAGGGTACTGTACACATGCGATGCACAGACATATATGAAAGTAAAAGACATAAATACATAAAATGAAAATAAGTAAATCACAAAGATTAAATAAATAAAATAAAGAAAAACATCTAAAACTTTTAGTAGCTCAGAATTAACCAGGGGACATTCAATTCCTATGAGTATTAGTAAAGAATACTTATGATGAAGAGGATACTTTTTAAATTAATCTTGGATTTTCTTGCTCAAGATTTTCCACTTAAAATGAAACACAAAATAGAATAATGTCATTTTTTTCTCCAGCTCTAGGCACTATTACATTGTTTGTCTTTGTTGATATTACTCTTAACCCTTAGTTAAGAGTAATAAACACCACAGTTAACCTCTTTCTCAGTTCTAAATATTGAAAATATTTAGTACAGGTTATTCATGGCTGACACAAGATAGTTTAAGGGTAACAGGTAATAGGTCTATTCAAATATGAAATTATTAAAGTTTCTAACTTGTATAGTATTAACCACATTTACCCCTTAACCATTGTTGTTAACATATTTCTTGGCAACTTAGATTTCTGTTCTGTCTGTGGCCTTAGGCCAGTCATCCTCAGTTCTGAGTTTTGTGCACATTATGGAAGGCTGTCGAACACTGATTGTAGCTAGCACCACACACTGGAAGAGTGCTGATGGTCACCATTGCCACCCCTTACATCTGTTCTTTTCCCCATTCATCCCATTCTGTCTTCTAGCCTTGCACTCTACTGGAATCGTTCCAGCAGAAGCCATCAATGCTGCATGCACTCAAGGGCTTATTTTCCCTCCCAAGAGACACCCAGTTCCTTGGGTAAGAAGAGGCAAGAAACAATGATGACAAAAGAAAAGAGCCAGCCTGGTGTAACATCAGTCTGTGAAGGATAAAAATAGTATCCAGAAAAGCCTGTGATTGGCTTACAGGACAATTTGGAAATAAGGACAGTTAAGTAAAATGCTGATGTCCACTCTACTTCAGCCATGCCCCAGGGTAGATTTCCTAAGACCCTGCTTTATTACTGCCTAAAGCCTATATTTAGGCTTCTAAATAGAAAGCAAAGAACTTGGATATAGTTAAGACTGTAAATATTTCCTGAAGTAGTGGGCTGACACTTGGCAGCTGTCTTTCTTCAAGCTTGTTTGTAGGTGGGGCACTGAAACTATTGGATGAGAACAACTATTACTGTCATAGAAGGGGAGGGAGATAGAGAGGGGGAGAAAGAGAGAGAGACAGAGGGGAGAAGGAGGGAGAGAGTGCTTTGTGTAAGCTGGGGGTGAAGGTACATTAGTAAGTGCTACAGGGCATTGTGGAGGTCCCAGGACAGCTACTTAGGAGTTTGTCCCCTCCTTGACACACTGCACACTCCAATCTAGCTGGATGGCACCTCCAAGCCAATTCTCCTCCCTCAGCCACCCACCTCTCAATAGGAATTCTGGAATTATAAATGTATCCTGCCACTACATCCAGCTTTTTATGGATGCCAGCTATCAAATGTAGGCCATCAGACTCAAATAAATACCTGGCATTTATACCCAACAGGCCATCTCCCTAGCCCACAATGGTTCATTAAGAAGGGAGCCCTGACGCATGTCTATCATATTTTCCAATATGGAGAGGAACTGAAGAGTGGGGTGGTAGGCTTCTCTTCCTCCATATTCCTTTTAATCTTATGAACATCACAGCCAAAGACACATTGCAGGATAGTGAGGCACCAAAGCTTTGATACCAAGATTTTCAAGTTCTGGGAGCCCAGCACTCTTCCCACTAGCAACACTTGTCTAAATGAAGTTCATTAAAATTTATTTCAACAATACCAGTGTCTATTTTAAAAGAAAGAATAGAACTTGTAAGGAAAAGAAATCTAAAGTGCTTGTGTTGTTAGCACCAAAATATATTTTCACTCCATCACTTCACCTTCTTAGTTCAAGATACATTAAGCCTCCTTATATCCAGAGGAAAATCATGTTTTCTTTTTCAGATATTGTACAGAAAGCTTAGAATGAGGGCCTGTGATATGACTCAGTAGGGGAAAGGCTCTTGCTGATCTAGCCTTGTGATGAGGTAAAACCCAGAACCCAGAATAAAGGAGGAAGAAGAGAAGTAACTCCACAATGTTGTCCTCTGACCTCCACATGAACAAAGAGCATGGGTTTGTACATACATAATACATACATACATACATACATACATACATACATACATACATACATACATACACATACACACACTAAAGTTCAAAATACAAACAAAAGAGGCATGTTTCTGTCACTTGCTCTGTATGTGTGTGTTACATATATGTATATGTGCATATATATGCCATTGTATATATGGGGGTTGCAGAAGTAGATGTGGAGTATTTTCCTCCAACCACTCTCCACCGGGTATAGTTGTGTGGAGTATCCATCTGTACATCTCTCTGTGTGTGCACATGTGTGCAAGAGCATGTGCCCATGTGTGCACCTATGGAGACCAGAGTTCAACTTCAGGCTATTTTCTTTAGTGTGCTGTGTGAGGACCTCTTTGTTGAATAAGGCCATTTTGACTAAGGGAGTTGGCCATGAGCTCCTGGGATCTTGCTGTCTCTGTCCCCTGGGGTTACAGATGTTCACAGCCAGGAGCAGTTTTCTACTGCTGCCAAGGAACCATATTAGGGTGGCAATCCAAGCTGCCCCATTTCCCCCATCTTATTGTCAAAGTCAGGGTCTCTTTCTGATCTAGAACTTCCTGTTTCTGCTAGATTGGCCCACCAGGGTGACTCCCACTGGGACCTGTGCATCTCTGCCCATCCCTCAACACCCAGACCCTGGGGTTCGAGACACACATCCATCCATGGCTGGCCTATACGCAGGTTCTTGGGATCTGATCAGAGGTCTTCATACTTTTGCAGCAAGCACTTTACCCAGAGAGCCACCCCTCAGCCCTGGCTACTTCACTTTCACAGAGAATAGGATTTTGCAGCAGACAGAAAGCACCAAAACAGTACACACCAACTTGAATAATAAAAATTTGCAAAGGAACAAAAGCCTGGGAGGTAGCTAGCTATCTGATTCACAGTGTTTGGGAGATAAAGAACCCTGTACGAAGATGGGTGTGAGTAACAATGCATTGTTAACTGAGTCCTGGCATCCCTATTCTAATGACACCTCAAGCAGCAGAACTGTGAAAATGAGTACCTTATACTGCTTTCAAGGTGGGAGGGAGACAGATAATTATAATTCTTACACACCGACGAGAATTCAAGAGAATCTGGGGAAAAGTTTATTGAAAAACATATTAACATATCAGTATTATAAATTACTTTCTCTTATTAAACAAAAAAGAAATAGGATTCTCTTTTGTAGGCTAGCTTATCATTGTACAAAAAAAGGTGCATGTTTTTTTTTAAAGACACCTGCTTTGAAAATCCTTTTCTTACATTAAAAAATGCCTATCATGTGTTTATTCTGTAACTTTCCCAGCATCCAGAAATATCAAAGTCTACTTTCCAAACAGCTTCACCCTCCATTGTCTTAGTGAACCCATCGGCATTATCTGTCACCTAGTGAAAATCCCTGTGGAAATCTGATATTTCGTCAAAACACGAATCTGTTTCCCCATCCTTACAAAAGTAAAAGAAGCTATAATGCCATGTTTTCATTCCATGCATTTCAGCCATCTCCTTTCTTTTTTGGATGGTTAAGTGCAGGGATGAGGGGCAATAATTATAGCGATGTTATCAAGAGTGTGGTTTTAATAGGGAATGAAACTGGAAGCCGCATTATTTCTAGGTGAGACTAGAAATGGTCAGAACACAAAGGGTGAACATGGCTGCTGTTTAAGTCCAGTGGTCTCAGAGGGTGGATTTCTGTGTGTTGAGGAAGTGTTCTAACTGACCCCATTACTGCCTCTGGCACTCGGGGTGGCTAAAGGGCAGCTGCAGAGTGAGACACTTAGTGAGTAACGCGGAAATTATAGTGTTGTGTTAAATGCATCTTTGCGGCAGTTTTCTTGTCTTCAGATAACACAGTCTTAAAGTGCTTCTACGAAATAATATAGGGGTTACATGTTTCTCCCCCCCTTTCTCTCACCAGTGGTACCTTTTAAAACATCTTGTGTGCTGTGTATGGCACATGGGTAGGTGTCTGACACATGTCTGTGTTTCTGTGAGTACAGGTACACAAGGGATATGGTACATGAGAAGAAGTCAGACCATGAAAGTCAGTTCTCCCTACACGTTTTGGTTTAGGCAGAGTCTCTTTGTTTTCTACAGCATATGCCAGGAAATGGGGTCCAGACTCAGCCTTCTGGAATGCATCCGCCCCTACCTTAGGTCTCCCTATATGAGTATAAGGATTACAGATGCAAGCTACCACATCCATCTTTACATGGGTTCTGGGAATTTAAATTCAAGTCCTCACACTGGCATGGCAAGAGCATCTCCCACTAAGCCATCTCCCCAGCCATTAGCAATACCCTGAACAGAAAATGGAGCCCACTTCTATCAGGATTGACTGAAGAGGTGAAAGATGAGATGAGATGAGAGAGATGGCAACGTCAGCTGAGCAAGCCACCATCTTCACCACCACCTCGATGCTGGGTCTATGTGTCCTCTGTGGCAGTGTGTGCACAATCAAGATTGTAATTTTGTTTACATATTTGTTTGGTCTTTCCCACAATGTTCACTATGATAAAGAATAGGGAACTTTAATATACAGGAGGAAATATATGAATACTACATTAGGTCTTGAAGAACAAGAGTCTGATTGGTCCATGTCAGTGTGATGTCTAAATGCTGCTACATGTTAACGAGACTCACCTGTCAATCACCTGGGACAAACAACAGTACATTGCTTATAAGTAGAACTTTATGACAGCTTACCCAACTTTTAAAGATAGAACAAAATTGTACTCTCTCCATCGACCATGATTGTTAAGTAAGAGTCACCTAGTGTATTCATAGCTCTTTGCAACAAACTACAGAAATGGTTCCCTAAGGCACGGTCTTCATTTCTTTTTGTTTGTATCACCAAGGAACAACTTAAAACACAGGGTTGGCTAGATTCAAGGTTAAGGAATCCATTTGTTTAGTGACAAGGAAGTTTGGGTGGCCTAGGAAATCCTGCAGTATCATTCCTTTGGAGGTTCTGTTACTGTTCTCAGCCCTTTGAGCATCTGCAAATGCATTTGGCATTGAGTTAAAGTGAAATTAATCCACATTGAGCAGTTGCAAAGAATGGCTGGATAGAAGCGTCACCCTCCCAAGAAGCACACAGGCACCAGCAAAACCACATGTATTGGTTACTTAACCTGACTTAAAATGGTTCATTTCCACTTAACTCATTTCAGAAAATTTAAAGTAGTGACAAGCTCAACAGTGAAGTCAAGTCCACTAGTTCAGCCTCTACAGCAAAAGCTAACTTCAGAAGCAGAATACCTAGATTTCCAAAGAGTCTCCAGTTGCCAAGGGTTTTATCTAAACTTTCACTTCTCCTGCAATAGATTTGCAGAGGAATCTGCAGCCAAAACTTCTTGGAGTGAGGGAGACAGAACAAGTGAAGCCTGTAAGGTACCAGTAGAAGTCTAAAGCAAAGGGGTGCAGGGTAATAATGCTGGTAACATCACCCGTTATTATTTTCAAAGCAGGCCAGAGCCTGTGTTCTCACCACCAGGTTCTGGAAGTTTTAGCCCTACTCCTTTATTCCCTTATATGCCAGCCTGATTGAGAGTCTTAGGGGGAAGTCAGGTGAGTCATCTTCCCAGCTGATGGGTTGCAGCCAAGCAGCTATCATCTACTTTTGAAGTACCTTGTATGCAACATTAAAAAAATAGCCTTATAGAGATAGCTAGATATAACCATATGCATCATAGTCCCAAGGATTGGGATAACAGCCAAACCTGCTTAACTGTCATCATATAAGATCTATTTTACTGTCCTTCTTACCCTTTCATTTGAACTGGTCTCATTGGGGAATTCATATCAGATATTAGTCATGAAGGAGAATTATATTGGTTGACAAAAATCAGGTTAGAGGTGGCATGAAACACCTGTCTGTGAGGAGTGTGACCTGTGGATGTGTTGGCCAGTTTTAAATAGGCCAAGGTGTCCCTAAAGTCACAGCCATCCATCTTTGTTATTGCCCATACATATCCTAGCAGGTAAGAGGAAGAATAGTGGTCTCCAAATACCAAAATTCAAATTGTTACTGCACTAGTTTAGGAATCAGCAATGAATAAAGTTTGGTAGCCTACTCCACATGATGCATTTTCCTCACTAGGGAAATGGAGTCCATAATAACTTCCTCATTATGTTATTGTGAAGATTCAATGAGAACTCACTTAACGTGCTTAGCCAGAGCCCCTCATAGTGTGAAGTGTGAGCTAGCTATCATTATTTTTATTATTATAACAGATTCTAAAGAGTTGAATGAATGGAAAGTTAGGTGGGTGTGGAGGAGAAGAAAGAAACTAGCATTTAGAGTTCATTGCATATCTAAAATACTACAATTCTGTTCAATTTCCAAAGAATTTCATGGCTAAACACTTTACAACTGAAAGTGTTTTATTAGCGGTGCCAGCTATTACTGTGCCTGTTTGGGGGACAATATAATACAGGAGATGGGACTAGAGGCCTGAGCACTGGGACTCAAAGCTCCAGTTCTTGTAACTCCTTCAGGTAACCTGATATATCCACTGACAGTCAACCTTTATGTTGAACAGGCTACCAAGCTCAGATGCAAGAGTGCATGGGGCAGGAGATGACACCCTAACTGCCTGCAAGTATGAGGGCCTGAGTTGTATCTCCAGCATCCAGGTAAAAAGCAGAGACTGGCAATGCCAGTCTAACCCCACTGCTGACTTGCAGAGACAGGCAAATCCCTAGGAGCTTATTAGTCACCAGTGTCACAAAAGCAATGAGGTCCAGGTTTTGTGAGAGACCTTGTCTCAAGAAGAAGAAGGAGGAGGAGAAGGAGGAGGAGGAAGGGGAGGAGGCGGAGAGAAGAAGAAGAAGAAGAAGAAGAAGAAGAAGAAGAAGAAGAAGAAGAAGAAGAAGAAGAAGAAGAAGAAGAAGAAGAAGAAGAAGAAGGAAGATATCAAACATCATCAAACCTTTTCCATCCTTGATATATGCATGCACATAAACCCATTCAGGCATGTGTATACACCTAGATGATCTTGTACATACAACACACACACACACACACACACACACACACACACACACACACACACACACACTAAAAGAAATAAAATAGCACACCATGGTTCCCTTTCCCTTCCCTTGTCAGGGGAACCAAATGCCAGGGAGGAACAGGAAGGAGAATTAATTGTCTTCTTTTAACATGAATGTATTTTATTTTTAAGTGTTTGTGTATGCACGTGTGACCATGTGAGTGCAGGGCCCATAGAGGCCAAAAGAGGGTGCCAGGTCACCTCTGGAACTGGAGTTACAGCTAGTATGACCTTCTTGATGTGAACAAGAGTGCTGGGAATTGAACTGGGGTCCTGTGCAAGAGCAGTGTGCCCTCTTAGCCACAGAATCATCTATCCAGCCTTGGAATTACCTACCTATATTTCACACAAGGAAGGCCACAGAGGGGTTTCAATCACCATGTGAACCAGAAATATATTGTAGTCTGTAGGGGAAGCTGTAGCCACACCTACTTAGGGGCTGGCTACAGGTGTGCCTGACCACGCTTTCGAGGGCGTGGTCAGGGTGACGTAGTGTGATGCGTTTTCTCTTTCAGTTTCTTTTTTGGGCTTGCGTACAGACCGCTGCCACGCCGGCTGGCTAGGTCGATCTGTAAGTAAGGCTTTTCCCTATTAAATACCCTTATATTTCTACCTGACTCTGTACTGGTAATTTCCCACTATAGTAGTCACCCTGCATTCCCAACATGTGATAGAATTTTTAATCACAGTTGCAATAGACAAGTATTTGTTAAATAAAAAGTATGCCATACCCACTGAATCCTTTTGGTTTTTATTTTTTTTGAAGCAGGGAATCACTCTGTAACCTTATTTGACCTGATACTTACTATGTACCCAAGGCTGGCCTTGAACTTGAAGTGAGCCAAAAGCCTCTACCTCCCAAGTACTGAAGTTATAGGTGTGCACTCCATACCTGGTCCAAACAAGTCCTTTAGAGACCATCAGGACTTTAGTAAGCTAAACAAGAGGTCCTTGTAGTCAGGGAGAATGTAATGGAAATTGGCATATCAGACAAGGCAAGTGTGTCTGCATGTGCTGTGCTGTTGGGATAGGCTGCAGATAGATCACACAATAATTATGAAAACAGCGTGTAATTCTATATGATTACTATGCTGGCTGCTTCCTCACTCTGATGGCTTTGACATCTTCTGTGACCCTAAAATGGTCTTCTCATCAAAGTCACGCTTCCAGAGTCTTCTCTCAAATGCTTTCATATTCTCTTCTTTAATTCTTTTTGAAAACATTTTTTTTTCCGGAATCAGTAAAGCATAGATATAAGCAGTATTCATCTGGTGTGTGTATGGTCTAATCAAAGAAACCCTCCAAAGAGTAAGCCATTCAGGGCTTGTGCAGTGACCACTCAATTTGGCCGTCTCACTTTCTCATCTACACCATCGAAGAAGCACTCCTTTGGAAGAACCCTACCTGGAAGTGTTTCCAAGCACGTATTCAGCAAGCATTTCTAAATATTACCGTTTCAAAAGTTATTTCCATTGTATGTCATTTTGCAACACAATATTCAGTGAAAGAATATTTTCTGAGGTTTATTGAAAACATTTCACATTGAAATGACTATTAAGAAAATTTGAAAACTTGGGGCCTGGAAAATTGCTCAGCAATTAAGAGCTCCGGCTGCTTTGGCAGATGTCCAGGGTTCCATCCTCAGCACCCACACTGTGGCTCAAAAACTTATACAACTCCAGTTCCAGGGGATCTGTCACCCTCCTCTGGCCTCCGTGGGCAGCAGGCATGCACATGGTATACATACATACATGCAAGCAAAACATTCATACACATAAAATAAAGCATATTTTAAAAGAGAAAAATTGGAAACTTTGGAAAATGGAAAACTAAAAGCATATTAAATATGCCCAGCAGCATTTGAATAATGCAGAAAACATGTTTGTGGGTAAAGAGCTCTTTCAGCTTATAGTTTTTAGGCTACATCTACAATGAAGAATAAAAATTAATTCAAAGTTATGTTTATATATTACACCCAAACACCATTCTAGTGCCAGCCCTCTGTATACTTCCAGGTTCCTGAGCTGAGCCTAATCATGGTGAAAATTGTGTTTTGAGATTTGCCTTAGACTCTTTAACTTCAGTTTGTACCAACTGGTGGTTCACTTCTTGTCACAGCTGCTTCATTTTTTTTAATTTTATTTTTCAGATTATAACTACAAAAACTTTAAATCTCTTTCCTCAATCCATATATATATATATATATATATATATATATATATATATGTATATATCTTTCTCTGCTCTCCTTCAAATTTATGCCCTGTTTTTCACTAATTGTTATTACATCCATATATGTAATATATATAGATATATATTCCTAAATACTACCTGTTCAGTCTGTAAAATGTTACCTGTATGTATGTTTTCAAATGTGACTGTTTGGCAATGGACAACCAATTGGTGTGGTGTTCCCTGGGGAAAGACACCTTTTCCTGCTCCCAGGTCTCTTAGGTTGCTTGTACTTCTTTGTGTAGGATTGAAGCCTCATGGGCTTTTCTCCTTCTACTATGGCATGTTCACTCATGTCCTTGCTCAGTTCATATTTGGGCCATCATGTGGGTGAAACATCATGGATATAGTTTCTGATGTTTCTAAGAGACATAACTTCCTAGATTTTCTATCAATGAAAATAAGGATTTGAATAATCTTTTCAAGAAACTTGTTTATGGGGCTGGAGGCATGGCTCAGTCATTATAATTGCTTGTTGCTCTTGCAGAGGATCTGAATTCTGTTCCCAGCACTCATGTCTTGGGCTTAGAGCCACCTGTAACTCCAGTTCCAGGGGATCTGATGCCCTCTACTGGCCTCCACAGGCACTTGCACAAAGGTGTGCATACACACAGAGAGACACAAACATAAATAAAAGTAAAATAAATATACTTTTAAAATTAAACATGCTTATCATGGTAGAAAATTTTCTTCTGGTAACATAGGGTGAAATTTATTATACTTACAGAAAATATAAGTTGATCAAGGATAAAACTAATAGGATGTCATCTTCTTCCAAAAATTCCAATACCCTACCTCCTTGCTTTCTGGGTATTGCCTAAGAATGATTTGAGGGCAGTTAATTCTTACATGATCTAGTTTGTTTTATTGGCTGTTTGCTTTAAATTTTTTTAATTTATTTTATAAGGATGTATAGGATTATAGTTATTATTTTACTAAACTTTATACAGCAGGGTGTACATTTTAAAGATATTACTCAAAGGCAAATACTCCAGGGTCATCTTTGAACAAAGCTGATGTTCAGATACCTGTGATTACTTAAGATCACTCCCTCCCTCAGATAGGATCTGCAAGCTGTGACCTCCCTGTCTGGCATCACCCTTAACACGTCAGCTTTAATTCCTTGTCCTTTGCCTTAACCAACAGAAAATTTTTATTTTTAATATTTGGTCTCTATGTTACTTCTACTATCTTCTGCAGTGATGGTCCTATTTGTTTTATTTGTTGTGGTTTGTTTTACTGATTCTAAAGCAGATTTTAATTCTGTAATTAGAATGTTTACCTCTTTGTACCTTCCTTATTTCAAGAATGGCCCTCTGGATCTATCTTCTTCACTTTAAATCTCCGTTGTTTCATGGTTAACTAATCATCTTTTCGCTATAAACTTCTTCCTTGTAGCCTAGTATATAATTCTGAGAAAGTTCCCTCTTTCAGCTACAACAGTCCCCAAGGTGATTCCCAGAGCAAAAGCTACAGATTTCTCTTGGACATATCAAGAAGTGACATCTCTTTCAAAAGGAAGATAGCCACCCAGCTGTCTGATTGAGCCAAACTCTTGCACCTGACAGAGCAAACAAAAAACAGGTGTTTTGTCTTACCCTCACTAGAGTCAGAACAAATGCCAGACTGGTAGCCGTCTTCGGTTCCAGTGGAAGGATATTTTGTATGAATCTTTACCTGGTGTGTCTATCCCATATTTTATGTGTGTGGGCATTTTTCCCCATGTTCTCACAAGTGTTTTCGAAATAAAAACAGGAGAAACTATATCAAAGACTCCTAGACAATATCTTCAGCTTGGAAGCTTTGACTGCAATGAGTATGTGGGCTATGGAAATAATTTTCCAGAAACCTGCCATTATTAATAAATAGAACAAATAGACATTCTACTTCAAAGTAGACCCCCTAAACCTGAAAAGGCCCAAGCATTTTATAAAATTGTCCTGTTATTTTTAGGACCTGAAATTCTAGACTAACTTTGTGGTGGCTTATTTTAACACTCTAAAATCTATGCAGAAGAGTTCACCTCGACATGCTTGAATGCTGAATATTTTATGCTTGGACAAAGAGCAGACTGTAGGTCTTTCACCAAGCACACTCAACGCACTTGAGTATGGGTTACCAAAAAATGCTGAAGATTTTTTTCTATTTATTGTTATAGCTCAAATCCTTGTGTCTCTTGTAGGCTTTAAGTGACATAAATATGCATTTCCATCTGCACATCCTTGTCAGGAATAGTTCTACTGGGAGGTGTTATGCCACCCAAGTTCTTCCAGAATAGAGCCTGTTAATCCTGTTACCACTATAGAAACTCGGAGGAAAAGTCTACCCAGGCCACTACTGCAGCTGCTGTGGCTGTCTATGTTCCAGCAACCACACCCTGGGCACCCAAAGGAAGCACAAGAAAATTCCTTAGGTAGGAGAGGATATACAGTGTTGACCTTGGTCTTTTACTTAGGGCAACACTCTCCAAATGTCTTACTGGAAATCTTGTAAATCTTTAGTGGAAAAACAGCAGGGGATGGGATGGATACTAAGCCTAAGTAATACCTATGTATTCAGACACACACACACACACACACACACACACACACACACACACACACGGGGTGTGGGGGGGAGACAGAGACAGAGACAGAGACAGAGACAGAGACAGAGAGGGAGAGAGGAAGAAAAAGTCTATGGACACAGACATCACCATATTAACTTGAATGTACCATAAAGTATGCAAAAATTACTATATAAAATAAATATACTTATAGGAAGTGATTCTCTATCTTCATTAGATGGGCTTGTGCCTCCCTGTAGGCACACTTTTTAACACCTTGGAGACTATTCAGATAAATTTCTACCAGGAAGGTCATTAAGAATATAAGTCTTAAACTTTCCGTTGGGTCTTTCCATAGATTCAGTAGCTCACCTGGGTGCAGAGCAGGCACAGAAGCCATGGCTGAGCACATGGTTTGCTTCTCTGTTTCCTATCCTTTTATCTTTTGCCGGTGTGGCTTGAGACTTCTGGTTTCTCAGTGGCCACTGTGATATCTACTTTATGCTTATATAAGTAGATAGAAGATGATTCCATAAAGACCTGGAAATCTATAAGAAGCCATCCAAGCCCACAATGGATATGTCTATCGCCTCCCAAGAACCAGGTTTTCATTTAAAGAGCCCAATTAGCATCCATCCAATAAATACTTAAAACAAAAATTTATTGATCTATAAATACCTAATGAGTATTTTTAAATGCCCAATCCCATGTAACTTGATAGTATTCTAAATTACCTAGGATCTAGTTGTAGAAGGAAAATTCCACAGAAAGGCAGTAGGCATGAAAAAAATCCTTCCTACCCTTGTAGCAGTGCAAGACTGTTTATTCAGCTGCTGGAAATTGCACACTCAAATCCAAGTTCCCTTCAAATTGATAAAAATAAATTATTGTAATGGTAAAAATCTAGAATTGGCTACAAAACAAGAGAGAAATTCTTCTCTTTTATTCTTGGTATGAGTCAAAATGGACCAAATTTTTCTGAAAAGCAAATTATATCAGTCTTTTCCTATAGCCTAAAACTACAGAAACTAACAAATATGAGATGAGACTCACACACATAACGTTTATTTCAAGATTACTTATAACAGCAAAAATAAAAGTAACTCACATTTTATTGGATGGAGAATTAATAGTTCCTGGTATGCCACACTAGAAACAGTATTCATTCTTTGTTTCCCCATTCTTTGGGTACTCTTTGTATCCTAGGTGCTTTTTCTAGGCTATAGTAATTAATTTACAGCAGAGTCTCAGAAAGATAACATCTTAAGTGTGGAAAGACATGTATCCTATAAGCAAGTAAGCAGATAAGCAGATGCAGAAAATTAAACACTGACACAATAAAAATTGCTGGTGGTAAGGTCTACTTCATTACTTCCTACAAGAGCCTTTCAGCCTTGGCACTATTGACACCTAAAGTCAGTCTGTAGCTTGGGGTGGGAAATAAAGGGAGCTCTTATGCACAGTGCAATGTTTGACAGCCTCCCTGACTTTTAACCACGTAATGTTAGTGAGACTCATCTTGGTCATGACCATCAAAGTGTACATTTCCAGAAGACTGTTGGGCGGGGAGGGGTTGCAGGATCTGTTTTCGATTGGACAAAATGGAAGGTCTCTTTGAGCAGGTGACAGTTGAGCAAAGATTTGAGGAATGTTTTAGTAATCTTTAGGGTACAGGAAATGGATGTAGGACAGTGCTATCTTGAATACCATATTCAATAATGTCACAATACAAGTCCATTGAATGTTGGCTGAGACAGGGAGTATAACACATTGGTTAGGAGCCTCGGCTTGAAGCCTGCCTTTCTTGTTAAAACCCTGATTACATCACTGACTAGTGGTAACTTAGATAAGTTCTCTATAGCAGTGTATCAGTGTAATCAAGGGGAAGCTGGGTATGCTATTAGTAGTACCTTCTGCAGGGCTGCTGGGAGCATGAGTTGAGGCAAGATTCTGAGGAGAATAAGTGTTTATTTATAGGCGTATGTTAATTTAAGTCAGAAAATATAATGCTAACTGGCTCTTCAAATATACATTAGTATGTTAGTACTATAATTATAATCTAATTAACAAATAATAATCTTTACCAGATAAAATATAGCAGGAATTCTAATATGTAAATATTTGAAAATATAATATATATTTAAAAACTAATTGATGTATATGTAAACACCCGCACACACGCACGCGTACACACACACACACACACACACACACACACACACACACACACATATATATATATATATATATATATATATATATCCATAAGATATTTCTACCTTAGGTAGACAAACAGCAGCAACAGATATAAAATGGTAACCATCAGAGAGCATTTTAACATTTTTTGTGTCTTCCTATATTCCTTACTTTTACATACCAATACAAATTTTGCTTTGAGTTAAAAATCAAAATCAAAATATATGTTAGGCCAAAGAACTATATGGACACCAACAAGAATCAGTATGGATTCTAAGAGTGGAAGACAAAGACAAGAGGGTTGAGTTCAGAAGACCTCTCCTAGGGATGAGTCCACTGTCGCCTGAAAGTTGAGAGACACACTTTGCTTTTGTCGCTCAGCTTTTCAGTCAGCTGAAAAGCAGGTAACACTTGCTTTCTGCCAGACACTGTGCTGGGACACTCAACATGAAAGGAGTAGGCATCCCTCAGGAATCACCACAGAAAGGGAAGAGGAAACATCCATGATCATCACAGCACCAGAAACACAGAAAAAACTGCAATGAGGATTTCAGCTCCATCTTCTGAGAGTTTCCATTGGGACAAGACAGCAGGTGTAGGCAGCTTCCCAAACTAGACTCGAGTTTGCAAAAGCCAATCGTTAGTTATCCAGCTTGCCTTAAACATGCATCTATGGTGTGTCCTAATCACATACCAGTAGATCAGCTACCCTGAAGAGTCAATCTGCAAAACAGTCTAACTTCCCATTGGCACATCTGGGGACTACAGTATGGAAAGCAAGGCTGGATGACTACAGGGACTGGGAACATAGGTACATGTGGTAGCTCTGCCATTCACTAGCTGTGTACCTAAGAGGATCCACCAGTACCTTCACCTGCCTGCACATGCAGTGACAGCCCTCTACCAGACTGCTGTGGGCTGGACATATGGTAGCATACCCGAGAAACCTTAACCCACAATCAGGTACTTGGGTTAATATGCTGACCCAGCTTTAACAGAGTAGAGGGTGTTTACGGGAGAACTTGATCATTTAACATTTATATTAAACACTAATAGTGAAAAACCCAACTGCATATGATACACTGCTCATGCTTGAGTTTATAGCCTGATTGGCTTGATTCATTGTTTTTCAGAGCCTTAAACTCATTAGCCATCCAGTACACAGAACTATAAAAGCTACTCACTATTTTTTTTCCTTGGGTAACATCATCTTTATTTCCTGAGACACTTCTTTAAAACATTAAACTGAAGGTAAGTGCATAAAAATGAAATGGGGACTCATAATTGCAAACTGTTCTCATGTCGGAAGAAGATTCAAATGCCTCTTAGGTCTGCACTGCTCCTTGTTACTGGCTCAGAACCTGGCTATAAAAGTACATCATGTAGCCAAGGTCTGCCTGCCGGGCAATGTGTGGCAGCAAACAGAAAAAGGAGGGAATGGCCTATGGCAGTTAGGTGCAGGGAGAGGGGATAAAGAAGTCACGGGCAACAGCAAAACCAAATGACAGAGTTCCCAAACTGGAAGTTAACAATTGTTGGGAGAGCCTAGGAAAGGACCATTGCAACCTTCTCCGCTCATCTCTCTGTCTCAACTGTTAATCCTTTTCACCTTGAACAGTCACTGCTATTATTTCTGGGGAAATAATACAATTCTGGTTTTTTCCCCTCACATTTTCAACAAGATTCACTAAGGCTGATTGAAAGGACTTAAAATGTCATCTTGTCAGGGCCCTTGATAAACATTTCATCTTATGTTCTCTGGGGCTGAGGCACTGAGGAAGACAAACCAAAGCAACAATATATAAAAGCACTGCTTTTACTGCAAAGTCTTTAAAGGCTGTGAGAAAATTACAGAGGAAAAAAAAAAAACAGGCAGCTACACATGTCTCACTGATTCTGCCCCCACGTTAGATTGACTGGATCCAAGGCTTTGCCTTATCCACTCTAGCAGTCAACAAGCCATGGAATAATTGCTTGCTCTCATTCATCTCAAACAGGTGAAGATTCTTGTCCCTCAGTCCCACAATCAAAAACAAAAATGTTTTTTTTTTTTCTGGAAAATGTGACCTCTCTGAATGTCCACCAGCTTTTGTTAATGTAGGGGAATGAAATACGATATCTTCATTTTGCTTTGTTTTCTCTAAAATTATTCAGTTTTCCAGTGTTAATAAAAAGAAAATGAGAATGTCATGAGTGTTGCCACACACCTGTAATCCCATCTGCTAGGAAGGCTGAGGCTAACTGATTCCAAATTTGAGTCCAGGATAAGCTACACAGAGAGACCCTGCCTCAAGTTTTTGGGTACCCAAAGAAAATGTAATATATATATATATATATATATATATATATATATATTCAGAATCTAATAATTTTTACCAGGTTTGATCTTGTTCTGGTGCTTCTTATATTTTATTTATCATATATTTTACTGACCAAAATGTGGGAAATATAGGCTACCAATGGCTCCAAATTCCAACTTTAGTGTAGACATTATAAAATTCCTCAGATGCATGAGACATTATAAAATTCCTCAGATGTATATGTTATGTAGCTCTATATTGGTTGGTTGGTGGGTGGGTTGGAGACAGGGTTGTGTGTGTGTTCTTTAACACATGCTCTTCTTGTATTACCTCCTAAGTGCTGGGGTTATAAGGCATGCACCACAGTGCCCAGCTAAATTAACTTTTCCTCTACAGGGTCACTTGGATGAACTACTTTCCCTAACCACAATCATTTGTGAACGGTTTGGTGGCTTATACCTTGAAATGTCACTCGTCTACCTTGATCTGATTTCACCCACAGATAATTACACTACTAAATTCTAAGTGGTAGTTCAAGTCCAAGGGAAAATATAATTCAGTTACAGCTTAAAAAATGGTCCTTGCATTTGAAATGCACAGTCTAAGTGTTTTGATCTAGAAATAAAATTAAAATCAGTCTACCTTAAAGGCTTCTCTTAAAATTCTCAGATAGGCTTCAGGAGTTGGCCACTCACCTGAAAATGTTCATAAGGTGCTGCCTGCTTCAAAAGGCAACTTGGTCACAGAATGGGGAAGTCGACCGAGATTAAGCGAACTCAAAATTACTCGGGTAACAGCGAGCCGTTAGCTCTTCTGTGTGCCTTGCTTTTGTATTGTTGTTGTTTTAATCAGTATTGTGATCAGAAGCAGTGTTTAAAACATTATTTTGATAATAGCATGTAAACTTTCTTCAGCCAAACATGGTGATTCACACCTGCAATCTCAATATCTGGCTAGCAGAGGCAGAAGGATTGTCACCTCAGTTCCACTCGGAACTCATAGTGAGCCCTGTGCAAAAAAATCAAAGACTATAACTGTAGCTAAAAGGTAGAACATTTGCTTAGTGTTTGCAAGGCCCTGTGTTAGACCCCCCACAGGCAAAACAAACAATCATTATTTAAAGAGAATCAAGCAGATTGGAAGGTACAAGTAGTGGTGGGAATGAAAAGGTTGGCATGTGCTTGAGAGTTATTTTGAAAAAGGGATAAGAATGTCTAAGTCACCAACTGAAGGATGGGGCCCGACAAATGGTTTCAAGTCTAAATAACTGGGAAAATGGCCATATACGGGAAAGAAATCCAGCCATGGATTCTCTGGGGACAGTTTGAGCTTCCCACTTCAGTGAAATGAATGGCTTAGAAAAATGGGACAACAAGTAAAATACCTGAAAGTCCAGTAGCAATCGTGAGAGTGTGTTTTGCGGTGACCACAGGCCTTTAAAGAACTGATACACTGCTGTTTTTCTCTGAATTCTCCAGCTATGAACACACTCCTGGGATAGAATTTACCCTCAGCAAATGCAGCCTGGCTGGGAATTGGCTGACAGTATAGATTTAAAGGCAGGCTCTACAAAATCAACACCTAAGTTATGAGAGTGGACAAATGTTACCTTAGAAAGAAGGAAGAGTGAGGGAAGGGGGGATGATGGGGGGAAAGGGAGGGAGGCAGGAAGGGAGAAACAAAGAAAGGGAGGGAGAAAAGGAGGAAGGGGAAAGGGAGGAAGACAGGAAAGAGGGAGGGAGGGAGCAAGGGAAAGAGGGGATCAAGTCTTAAGAAATTAATATATTAGCAGATCTGGAAGTAAAAAAAATGAATAAATGAGACAAGGATGGTAAGTCAGAGAAATAAATAGACAAAACAAAAAAGAAGAGGAAGAGAGAAAAGACAGGGAGGGATGAGAAGGAAACAGGAAAGATAAAAGGGAACAAATGTGAGCAAGATAGAGTGACGCTGTGGGCAGGAAGAGATGTTACTCATATTTCTAACAATTGTATTATAGACTTCGAGAATATACGGACACAAAAATTACCAAGTCACATTTAGTGAGCAAAAATGGAAACCATTAAAATGTTTCCTTAATAACTTAAAGTAAATAAATGAATAGCTGCTGTCACATTGATTCATCTATTGCATGTGGGTGCTCAATAAATGTTAATTGAATTAAATTAATAACATTTGCTCAGCAGTAATAAAAAATTAATTAACTGTCTGTCTTACTGTTGCTAGTTTATGCCCACTGGTTCTTGCAATTACTTCTAACCCAAACAGGGATTTTTTTATTACAGTGACTTTCAAGATACACTTTAATTTTTTTTCTAAGAACTATAGAGAAGCTCCTAATTTTTGTCCCAATTTTTGGTTCATATTTTTGAAGTGAAAAAATTTATTTTCTCTGAGTTAATGTCAAGAACTATGTATAACATCCCAAATATAGTTTCATGGGTTCCTTATTTAATTTTAAAATACCATCCCGTGAGAGGATATGATGCCACTTTTCCCTGTGTTCCTCCTTTTAGCCCATGTGCTTTTTAATACTTTGGAGACAATGTCAAATAACACTGTAAAGGAAGGAATCTGGGGGAATTATTGTTAGCATTCCAGCTATAAAAAAATGGAAGCTGTCAGTAACATTTACCCAAAAAAAAAAAAAAATGTGACTCACTTCGATGTCAAAATTCTGGGTTGAACAGACTGGGCTCTGAATCGTGTGCGTGTCAGATGATTTTTTAATGAGCATCAGATAGTTCCCACTGAGGGATTAAAAAAATAAAAATATAAACAGAGATATAGAGTTAAAATAACTTTATGAATGGCAGTTTAAATTCTCTATAAAATCCTCCCTGTACAAACCTGGTGTGCTCCAAATGGTTGCTTAACGTAGCAAACCACTTACATTCAAAATGCTATACTTAAAAAATGCTGTACTTAAAAAAGTTGTCACAAAATTAAAAAGAGAAGCATATACCACTTGGCTGTAAACTGTACTCTCTGCATGTTTTTACATTCCAGTAACCTCTATCCAACTCTTTTTTGTTGTTGTTGTTGTTACCGAATTACTTTGTGCAAAAGCGATTCAAAATTGCATGCAGTCTGACTGTGCGTGATAATTTGAACCAATTGTTAATGAATTCTGTTAAGCAAAGAGCTTCTGTAATCTCTATAGTCATTATAGTTTGCTCTCAGCTCCTTCCTGAGCTACCTTTGAATGGACAACACACAGTAGCTATAGCTGAACAGGCTGTTCCCCAAGTGTGCAAGAAATCGGTCGTACTTCACCATGCAGAGAAAGGAGGTCTGTCAAATGGACTTATTTACAAGATTGGCTTTAGGATATTAGCGCATCTTAAGTCTTAGGGCATATAGTGCATTGCTGATATGTGATGTAGCTCAGCCACTAAAAGACAGCTACCTGAGACAGAAGGAAAAGGATCCATTAGGGACATATATAATATTTATGAAAAATGACGGTATGAACAAAGATTTTGAAGTCCCGAGAGCAGTGGTTCTCAATCTCCTTAATGCGGAGACCTTTTAATACAGTTCCTCATGTTGTAGTGCTTCCCAGCCATAAAATTATTTCATTGCTACTTCATAAGTGTAATATGCTAAAGTTGTTCTCATTCATCTACTAATTTCAATTCTAACTCTAATAATTCACCTATTAATACTAACATCTAATTTTCCTGTGCCATAAAAGAAGCCAATGGCAGTGTCTATCTCCTAGACTCTTTCAGCTGGCATGCTAGCACGATAAGGAATATAAACAACAATGTAAAGCTTGATGACGGACACATAAAGCAGGCACTAGTAAACATGCATTTGTGCTCAAAGCAGTGGTTTTCAGCCTGGGCAATATTGTCCCAGGAAAGAAATCTGGCAAGGCAAACAGTAAGTTTTTTATTTACCATAGCTTGGGGAAACAAGGTGCAACTGGTATCTCCTAAGTAGAAGATGAGGAGAACACTCCTTTGTACATCCATTGTATTGCTCAAAATCTGTACACTGCTACACAATCGAAGGCAGTATTTGAATGTCCATCTTCGTGGGAAACTGGCTGATTACTGGATGCCCTCACTCCCAGTTTAAAAAAAAAAAAAAAGACTCTCATTTTCACCATGACCACCACCATCATCATTGTGTTATTAACATGGCAAGTACCTCATGAGTTAGAGGAAGCCTAGAGTTTGCCAATGTATGCTGCCAATTCTATTTCTACATTCAGTATTCAATACTACATTAATTGCTGTCAACAATAGATGTTTTTCCCAAACCCCTACTTCTACCAATCTTTTTTAGAGTGGATTAAACCACCACCAAGAGATTTAAAGCCAGCAGCATATGGGAAAGGGAATAAAAATTAAACATTGTCAAAAACCAAGGCTGTTTGGAAAATCGGAAGGAAACAAAAATGGCCCAAGATGACTGTGTGTGGCAGACTGTTTGGTTTGCTTCCAGTTCAAGTCTTCAGAGAGAGACCATTTCATGATGAGTTTTGAGAGGCCCTGACTGACAAGTCTGGGGGTTGTTCTTGTTCTTCTTTTCTTCTCCCTGCAAAGCAGAACTCCTTAGAATTCCCAGGCTTGTCTACACATTGAGATCACTTGAGAAGTTTCAGTGAAGTCTCCAAAGGAAGGTGATTCAATGGTCTGCTGGGGACAATGGTACCTGAGCCTTTGAACAGTTCAAACACTTTAGCTTTCCCAGTGGACTGGACTATGTAGGAACTTCAGGGAACCATACTCCTCACAGGTAGGGGCAAGCAGAAGTTGCTTTCCTGGAAAAGAAAAGGCAGTTTTGAAACAGGCCATAACTATGGATTTAGGAAGAGTAGATTTCCTACACGGAACTGAATGTGCTCCTCAAATCATGTCAGCCTCTTTCTTGTCGCCCATCACGCACTGCTGAGTCAACCCAAACTTGGACTCACTGTAGGAATGTGATTGCTAGAACACATTTTCCATTTCTCAATAGTGCCAGCAGAAGACGTCCCTATGGCCAACCCGGTGGTGTGTTTAAGACTGTATCCCCATGTTTCTTCTTTTTCCATCTCAGGACTTTGCTTACAAGTGTACTATGTTATATATTAAGTTGCCCTTCGGCTTCATCCTCTCTCTGACACAGCATGGTAGAATTTTATTTCTCTACACATTTCCGTTTGTTAAAGTGTGGGTTGCTTGTGATAGGCACACTGAATCCCAATGTTCAGTCCAGTGTTGGCTCCATAACACATGCTTTTATGATATAGAATGAGGCCTTCTCCACTTCCCTTTTGCCTCTTCAAACTGGAGTCTTGGCCAGGACATTGCCAGGAGCTCCCCAAACATCTCCTACTTATCCCAATTAATTTCACACAATAAGTTATATTCCTCAGAAGACAGCCCCGAAGCCACAGAGGCCATCACCTGAGTAGGTACCTATAAAATACCATTCCTTTGATCAAAACATCCCATATATGAAAGGGGGTGTGTGTTTCAGAGCGTTCTCTGACAGCAGAGGAAGATCCAGCTTGTAGACTGATCATTTACACATGGCTTGTTTTTCTCCTAAATAGAAGCAAAGTGAGGTTTGTAGAAAAAAAAGCAAGAAAAAAATGAATAGTGATTTTATTGAGACCATCAAAAAGTATCAGAATCACCTGGCTTCTCATGACCATGATACACGGTGATGCTGATACAACACAGTGATATCTTGTTGATCCATATAAATGAATTCTTTGGTTTTCCCCTCTCACAATCCTGAAAGCTGATAGTAGAAAGATGTGTTACAAATTAATATGGAATTTACAATGTATATAAAAGTTTGTGATTTCACTTTTCAATTCTATCTGAAAATAATCTTGCTCGATAATGTTTTATTCCATTTCATAGGACTTTATTCTTTCAAAGTGTAAAATGTGAATTTTCCTGCAAATGTCCTTTCTTAGATCACAGTGAGTTTGTGTATATGTGTTTTCTTTTTTTTTTCATCTAGATACACAGCTCACAAATGAAAAGCATGCAGAAGAGAAACCTATTAATGCTATCATTATAAATTCAGTATCCGAATTCAATATCACAGATGGACCATCCCAGGAAAGCCCCAATGAGAAAAACCTGTCAGGATCGAGCACTTCACTCTCCTCCCTCGAAGAAT
Organism: Cricetulus griseus; assembly: GCF_003668045.3. NCBI lineage: Eukaryota > Metazoa > Chordata > Mammalia > Rodentia > Cricetidae > Cricetulus > Cricetulus griseus. The sequence continues at coordinate 45,688,162 of NC_048601.1, forward strand.
GCCAAACGAAATTTCCCTACCTCCAAACTAATACTTCAGTTCATCGGAGAGATGCTGATGGTATGTTTCTCAGAATACAACCCATCTCTAAATAAAGCTCCCAACCCCAGTCCTTGTAAAATCACTACATATGCTGTTAGAAACAGAAAAAAGTCTTTATGAATATTAAACAGGATGACTTTGATTTGAAAACCCTACTGAATGACATGTGTCAAGGTCACTTTGTAGCGAGGAGGTGCTTGGCAGAGTGTTTGATCCCAGAGCTGGGAATCGGAGGCTATGTTTTAAATAGCTCGGACCAGAGCAGTATGCTCGGATGGGGCTGGAAAACCAGTAAAATCAAATAAAAATTTCTTTTCTCAGAAATGAGACCACTCTGCCTGTGGCTCTAAGCATATGGGACAAGGGGAAAACAGAGTGGAAAAGTAATAAAATTCTAGAACCAATAGACATGCAGGAATGGGGAGATGGCTCCTTTGGTAATGTGCTTGCTATATAAGAATGAGGACCCCAGTTCAATTCCCAGAACCCTCATAAAGAAGCGTGTAGGGGTAGTATTATCTTGCACTGGGGAGGTGGAAGCAGCCAGATCTTTGGGCCTTTCCTGTCAGCCAGCCTAACCTACTTGGTGAACTCTGGGCCAGTGAGACACATCTTCTCAAAAGACAGGTAGTCAGCACTGGAGGTATGATTCTCAAGGTTGATCTCTGGCTTCCCAGCCCAAACACAAATAAAAAATACCATATAAAATATCAATGCATTTACATCAACCATCTCTGGGCAAGGGTTGGCTCTCCTGGTATTCTGATCAAGTGCAGCCATAGGCCAGCACACCCCCATATACTCTGTACAACAAAGCCAATTTCAGATTGATTTGGTACTACCCAATCAGCTCAGTCAAGTTAAAGCTCATGGATCTTCCACCATGATAAATAAAGTTTAGCTCAGAGTAACTTTGCAATCACCTCTCCAGGGATAATGAGCTGCTCAAGAGTTCTGTAGTATTCCAATTCTGTACCTATGGTTCCACTGAAATAACCCCTGAGCTTTTCAGAAGTGTGGTTTCTTATCTGCACCTCGTATTTCATCATTGAAAATAAGAAAAATGGTCAAAGCTTGCATAAAAACCCATTCATCATCCCATTAATTTAACTACTGCTTCTGGAGTGTATTAATTGGATAAAACAGGACAGGTTTGGGGTTTGCCTTTTCTGTCTTAACCTCCCAACCTCAGTCTCTTAGTTCTGTACCAGGGTTAGCAACAACCCAAGGGCCAGTGTGGGGTCTGAATGAAGTATGTGTACAAAGCACCTACTGCAAAAGCTGGCACACAGAATTTCAACTTTAGCTTTTCATATGATTGCAGTTTATTTTTTTTTTGAGAGGAAAGAGAGAGACTTCTACCATGTGTTGTAAATGTGCTGTCTTATGCAAATGTTGATATGGATACCCAAAAGCAGAGACTAGAGACTTGGTTGGTTAAGACTGCCAGAAAAGAATGTGAATAATGAAGCTGGAAGTAAACAAGTGGGAACAGTGAGGACTGTGGAAACCTGAAGATTACCTCAGCTAAAGGTCATTAAAACTTCGCTTCTGAGAGAATGACTGCATAGATCAAGTATCTTTTGCTCCCAATCACAAGGATGTAAAGCTAGATCTCCTGAACACAGGTGAAGAAAGACACATAGTGGTGGGTTTCTAATCCCAGCACTGAGGAGGCAGAGGTAGGGGTACCCCTGAGGAGGCAGAGGTAGGGGTACCTCTGAGGAGGCAGAGGTAGGGGTACCCCTGAGGAGGCAGAGGTAGGGGTACCCCTGGACTCACCTTCAGCCAATCAAGGCCACTTGATAAGCTCCAAGTCAATTTGAGACCTTGTCTCAAGAGAGGTGGACAAAGTTCCTAAGGATAACAACTAAAGTACTTCTGGAGCCTACAGAGAATAGGAGAGAGAGAGAGATAGAGACAGAGACAGAGAGACAGAGAAAGAGAGGGAGAGAAAGTGTCATTTTTTTTACCCAACTCAAACCAGAGGGAACAATAGGTTAAGAGTTGCTTGATTTTTTTTTTTTTAATTTGAAACAGGGTCTCTCTATGTAGCCTTGGCTGTCCTAGAACTCACATTGTAGACCAGGCTGGCTTTGAACTCTCAGAAATCTACCTGCCTCTGCCTCTCAGGTGCTGGGATTAAAGGCATGTGCCACTCTACCCAATTGAGTTGCCAGAGCCTGAAGTGATCTAAAAATATGTAGAGAATAAGGATGTCACATGAAACTTCTAAATATTTTAATATTGATAATGACTTCTATTTACTCTCTGACACACGAGGCATCTCGATGTGTCTTTGGGTCATCTTTGATCTGTCAACTAGGGCTGCCACTAGAGTTTAACTTTGATTGAGACAAAGGGAAGGCATGAAAACAAGCAGGGAGTGGGGTTCTCGAAAAGCATCTGAAGGCAGAGTGTTTCTGTGGGTTTTATGGGGAGGTGGAGACGAGGCTCATTGTATGCACCAGGGAAATGACCCCAGAATTAGGAAGCGTCTTTATACACAGCCACAGACATAGCGTCCCCCACAGAGCATGTCCCTCTGTCCAGTTGGGAACCCGGAGAGAAGCGTGAGATCAACTGTCTCCTGTTCTCAGGGAAAGGGGGAAATGACCACTCTGTTCAAATGGCGACTGATACTTCAGAGCCTCCTGGTAGGAAAAAAAAAAAAAAGAAAGATTTCTCCTGTTCAAATGTGCAAAGGGGGGTCAGGAGGATGTGTAGATAAAGCTGCTCATTCTAAGAGGTGACTAAGACCAGGAGGATGTAGAAAACTCAGGTTTTCAGCAGAGGATGGAGGTCATAAGCCACCCTTCCTTGCTCTCTTTTTGGAAAAATAAATCTCCCCAGTGAGGTTAGAGCTTCCGGTAGCTGGGTAAAAGAGGAAGTAAAAGACTCATACTAAGAATCACACATCATAATTTAAAAAATGAAAAACACTCATCCTAAACAGCAGTGAAATCAGCAGTTAAGTCAGCCCCACTCCTCACTTTAGAGAATTTTTATAATAGTTTAAGGGTGCAGAAATTGAGAAGTAGGGTCATGTTCATACTGAGACGAATACAGAAATGTCTGTTAGGAACACAGGGACAACAGAAAGGGAAAAGAGAAGATTGTGTCCATGTTCGTGCAGTTTGTGGTTAATTTATTTTGAAAAGTATAAATGAGTTCTGGAGAATGGATGCCTAATTACTAATATCTACATATATCACCTCCTCTTAAAACAGGTTGGAAAAGGCTCACATAGGCAGATTTTGTAAAAATGTGTTGCATCCATTAGCAGAGTTCACAGGGTGTGCTCTGATGGGAATTTAAAAGGATCTTTCCTGAACCTCACAGTCTCTACTCCAGCAGTTTGTCAGTAGCTATGGCTCATCATGTGCGGTCTCTTACCAGAAGGAAATGGAAAACACACCCTGGGTACCCTGCATGCACCTGCTCCCCTGTCCATAATCTTCTGCTTGCAAAAGCATCATGTAGAAAAGAAAGCCAGGGGCACACATCACCTTGGATAGCAGGCTCCTTGGAAAGTAACCTTGTAAATATGCCTAATTGATGTATAATTTTGAATTTCAGACATCTAATCCAGGTGGAAGGAGAAAAATCATAAATACAAGATACCTGCAAAGAATAGTCTTAATTACACCATGGGCTACTGAATAAAATGATTACATTTTCTACACTGTAAATTTCGTACAATTAAATGTAGTGGTGTCACCTTATAAAGTGTTTCAATTTTATAATTATTTCAGTTCATTTGCTCAGAAAAAAACATAAGCACAAATTTACCAAGTATCACCCAAATCTAGTCATTCTACTTCTAAAGGAGTGACGTGGATGTTAGTTGTGCTTGTCTGAGCTTAAATAGATCTTGACATATTTAAGGAGCTGTTAAAATTGATAACATCAGGGATGATAGCCCTGCTAGAGAAAGGCATTCAGTCACACTTTATTTATTCGCATTCTAAGTTACAGACATGTATTTATAAAGGGCTTAATGCTGGGAGGAGGGATTTCAGTTTTTATGCTTCTGGACCCAGAACCTTCAGTAGTCAGTTGCTGCTGCTGTGTTGCATGTCTGTCAGTGGCAGCACACAGCTACACTGAGGCACTGGGCTGAGGCCAGGACCATCTGGTCTATTTCTCATCCTACTATGTTCTAGTGGAGTAATGGGTGAGGAAAAATGCTGTTTCTCTGGGTCACTTCTATAAAAACTACACTTGTGATGCTTTGCTTGATGACCAACAAGGAAGCAAGAGGCTATTTCTGAAGTTAAAAAATGTCCTAGGAGCCACAACTGGCAACCAGGGATGCCCCCCCCTGCCCCGCGCCCTCTATTTTTCTCATGTGGGGAAATCGTGCAATGAGTCAGAAAGCTGGGAGGGCCATGTCAAGGAATGAGGCTGACCCCAGGTACACAAGTGGAGCGTCTTGGCTTTGTTATCATTTCCACTATAATTAAACATGAGCCTTTCTAATGAGACACATTCTCCCTCTTAATTAGCCAATCCCCAGCAGAATGTTTAGCACCTCGAAGCTGCCTTAATTCTTCTGTGTTATTAAAGTATCATCACTTAGCACATTCCAGCTTGAAAGTACCTTAGGGGTATAGAAAAGACTTGAGACAACCCTCAGAGGGATTTTCCAAGGCTCCTTGCTCATAGCTAAATACAGCTGTGGCAGCTTGGCCTGCAGGTCTTGGATCATTTCCTACTGCCTTTATTCCAGGTTTAGGAGGGAGGATGGGCATTCTGACAGCAGTGATTAGAGGCAATGCCAGGGTACCAGGTGGTTCAACAGAGAGGATTTCCTGTGCAAGGAACTTGTTGCAAAGGTGCTAAGAGAGTTGAAAAGGCCAGTGCAGCAAACAGTGGGGTAACCCAGAAATCCACACCATGAAAAGGCTCTGTCTGCCCCTGATTCTCCAGACTAGCACACTACTGCACTGAACTCATAGACCCCTAGCAGCGCTAGACAGTGACTGCTTTATTCAGAGCCATGGTGAGAAGGGCAAGAGAGAAAGAGAGAGAGGAGGAGGAACAGCCAACACCCAAGACAATGTGCAACATGCAGAGCTGGGGAAAGGCAGAAGAAAGACTCTGGCTTCAGTTCCTTCTCCTCCAGCTCCTAGGCTCCTTTGGATGCTCCCATTGGCTGAAGCTAGCCAGTAGCCATGGAAATAACTTGGCTTCCTACATTGTCAGCCTTGTGACTCAGAAAAGGATAGGGTCTTTTAAATGCTCACACCTGGTGAAAAGCAAGCAGAAGCATGGAAGTGCATGGTTAGCTCTAGTTCAATCTTTGGAGTCCCTTGTTCACATAATAACCAACTCACTTGCTAGGGGCTCCTGAATCATAGCACTTTGAATTCTCTGAGCTCTGGGGCCAATCTATAAACAGGGGTGATAGAAGTATTCAATGCAGGGTCTTCTTGAGGGCTGCCTGAGACTCATGTGAAGCACAGACAGCTGTGGATTGGCTTGAGGTTGAGACGTGGACACATGGAACAGGGGGATTCAAAGTACAGACTTCAGACGTAGAAAGAAACAGGCTCCCACCACCATTCAGCAGGACATGGGCCCTTGGTTTTAACTTAGACTCATTCACAGATTGATCCAGTGAGAAATGGCAAACTAAGTTCACCCTGTGGGCAGCATGGTGAAGGAAACAGTGAGGGAGGGTGGTGTTGTGCATGTTTGAGAAAGTGTCACGTGGCAGGAAGATGTGTCAAGCAAAGAATCTAAGGGTTGGGCATGAGTTGGGTGAAGCTTCCACCCAGGATGAGAAGGAAGAGAGCACAGCACACGCAAAGGTTGTGAGGTGGGTCCATTTCAAACACTGGGATTCAACCACTGTGGTGATAGCACAGTGAGTAAGGAGCAAGACAAGGCCAGCAGTGAGAGAGGGTGGCAGGAGGGCTTGTAAGAGCTTCTTGCTGTGTCAAGGGATAGGGCTTGAAGGGAGAATAAGTTCTTTCCATTCGGGAATTCAAGTGTCACAGGGGCTCACAGATTTGAAATCAGCGCATGTGGTGGCAAGCCATCTTCAAAGGGAGGTTATGGCTGTGTACCTGAAGATAGCTGATGAGGGTACAACCAGGCTGGTGGGGTTGTAGACAGTTGAGGAAGCTTGCAGTGCAATCAAAACTGACCGGTAACTATATCGAGATAGGAGAAGCACAATGACCAATGATATGCCAGGTTTCTAGTGACTTCATCAGGGTACTGCCATTCACAAGCACAAATTGGGAAGGGACAGGTGTACAGCATGGAGAAGAAGAAGTGCACAAAGTAAGAACTGGCCTTAGAAAGGACATAGACAAAACAATAGCCCACAGACTGAGAAAAGATATTCACCAACCCCACATCTGACAGAGGGCTGATCTCCAAAAAATACAAAGAACTCAAGAATCTATTATCCAAAACACCAAACAATCCAATTTAAAAATGGGGTACACAATCAGAAGTTAGCTGGTGGCGCTATGCTTTAAGGCTCTGGGAGTGCTTTACGGACAAGCACACAACAATGATGCACAGAGCATAGCAACCACCCTGGGAGGCCCTATGGGCCATAACAACCAGTTGACCAATCAACACAGGGCAAGCCCTCCAAGCCTGGAGGCACACCAATCCTGAGCCTGTGTGTACCCCTAGACACTCCCCTTACGCTACCCTATAAGATCTCTATGCTTCAAACTGTCTTTGCTAGCCATCCGCCATGGCAGGTGGGTGAAAGACCCAAGCTAACATGGGGTTAGCTCGTTAAACAACAATAAAGCCTCATGCAGTTTGCATCAAAAAAAAAATGGGGTACAGAACTAAATAGAGAATTCTCAATAGAGGAATCTAAAATGGCTGAAAGACACATAAGAAAGTGTCCAACATCCTTAGCCATCAGGGAAATGCAAATCAAAACAACTCTGAGATATCATCTTACTCCAGTCAGAATGGTCAAAATCAAAAATACCAATGACAGTTTATGCTAGAGAGGATGCAGAGAAAGAGGAACACTCCTCCACTGCTGGTGGGAGTGCCAACTTGTACAGCCACTTTGGAAATAAGTATGGCGACTCCTCAAGAAAATGGGAATGAGTCTACCACAAGATCCAGCAATTCCATTCCTAGGCATATACCCAAAAGAAGCACATTCATATAACAAGGACATCTGTTCAACCATGTTCATAGCAGCATTATTTGTAATAGCCAGAAACTGGAAGCAGCCTAAATGCCCCTCAACCGAAGAATGGATAGAGAAAATGTGGTACATTTACACAATGGAATACTACTCAGCAGAAAAAACAATGGAATCTTGAAATTTGCAGGAAAATGGATGGAACTCAAGAAACCATTCTGAGTGAGGTAACCCAATCACAAAAAGACAAACATGATATGTACTCACTCATATGTGGACCTGCTTTATGATACATAGTTGTGACCATGCTTTATCAGAGCTGTTTTTAATGATGTTGCTCAGAATGGTTTCCTTCCAGATGATGATTGAGAAGCTAATTTTAAAAAAAATGGTGCCAGGTACCACAAGAGTAACAGAACTGTTCTGTTTTCTGGGATTTTGTTTTTTACTTTTTTTGTTTTTTTTTTTTTAATGGAGTGTGCTGGATGTCTCTACAATTTTGTTCAAATCACTGCAGAACCTGGAAAAGCTGTTGCTGCTATTGATGCATAACATACTGCTATTATTGATATATATATATATATATATATATATATATATATATATCCTTAGGAAGCAGTATATTTGGAAGACCCAGCTTAAGAGCATTGGCGGCTGGATACATGGTGTGCTCTTACCCACTGGCCAAGAGGAAGGCATTCATCATGAGCTGTGGCTCTGGATATCATGTTTATTAAATACTACAGCCCAGGAAGCTACAAGGAAAGAAAAATATACTCAATCTGGAGAACGGGAAGTCCTGGACTCTTCAAACAGTTGTAAAATTTCTTCTGAACTGCTTACATTACTTTTGTGCAAACAAAATGGCCATATGCAAAAGAGTTCAGCCTGCTGCTGTAGTATTCTTTAATATGCCTTTCAGGAAAGCACAGTGCACACTTGAAAGTTAAGAAAAATCTGTTTGCAATTCATTAATGTTACCGTGCTTTTCTTCAGCAAGAGGTTCTGCCTTTTATAACCAAATAAATGGGACAGACTTAAAAACAGGGGTGTGATGGGAGGGCAGTGTTCTATTCTCAAGTGTAAAATAGAAGATGGAAGGAAACAAATGCCAATTCAGCCAAAGGAGTAAGCCCAAACTCGTTGGGTAAATAAAATCTAGGGTGTACACCAGAAACAGAGGCCTCCAGAGTTTGCCAGCTGGAGGTGACACTAGCAAATCAAAAGGTCATATGACCTCCTGAAATTACAAAGCCATTCTACAAGCAGGCCTTTCATACTCTAGTAAGAATCTCCAACTTTAAACATTACAGTCACCTTGTTGCCTGCTTTCGACTCAATCCAAACCAGACTTTCAGCTTCATGTATAAAAGGCAGGACTCAATGGGATCAATTTCGTAGGATCACAGCCTTTTGAGGCCCCAGTCTGAAGAACTGTGTCTAGAATTTACTTGGAGTATTTTCTACTGAGAATAGTTTCTCCGCCAGGAGCTGATAAAGGTAGAGTTGGCATGGGTAAAATCAAATGAGGTTATGTGCTACACATCCTTGACCACTGGCACACTCTCTCCAGAAAGGCCGAGGCAGAATGGAGTCCACGAACTATTATGAACTTACTCTGAATTTTTGTGGGTAGCTTGTGGTGACTTATGAGAGGTGAGTGAGTTGGCCATATGCTAGAAGCTGGCATTAAGTGAATAAAATTACAGCCAGCCTGGCAGAGAGATGAGTGAGGCTGCCTGCTGCAGAGGTATCAGAGAGCAGGCCACCTGTGCCATGAATGCTGAGGCATGACAGTTAAACTCATTGTAAAAGTTGTGTGTGTGTGTGTGTGTGTGTGTGTGTGTGTGTGTGTGTGTGTGTGTTAACCACCACCTTTCTGAGAAGAGAGAAAGGGGGAAATGGGAAGAACAGGAGGGTAGAAGAATGCCTTGTACCTACACTCAGATTTCACTTTGGAACACTGAACAGTGCAAACCTGCATTTTTTGAAATATTTGCTCCTTTCTTTAAGAGCCTGTTTCTAAGTTTGCCTTTCCTTTGGAGAGTACCCAATCTGTGAACAATGAAAGAACAAGACCGTGCTTGGGAAGTGAATCAGTTTGTAAGGGTCTAACCAAGTGAGCATGAGGACCCGAGTTTGGATTCCCAGCACCCCATCAAAAGAAAACAGGTTGAGGAGCATGTGACTGCATTCAAGGCCCATTCTCCTGCCTCAGCTTTTCTAGTGCTAAGAGAAGTCTATTATGTATGCCTGAATGTCATAGGCTATAGTGAGAAAACCACAAAATTACTAACATGCTTATTGAAACAATGGTTTCTTATAAAACCAAATTTTAAGGACTGGTAAATCCATCTGGAGGAGAAATTTCTCCCAACTCATGCTGGAATTGTAACATTGAACCATCAACAACTTTCAGATTACTTATTAATTGGATTATATAAATTATTACCTTGTCTTTTTACCAAAAAAGCCCTACATTTTTGAGACATCTAAAACACGCACACACAAAATATAAATTTAACAAGAGAATTGCAACATCATTCTAACTAACTCCCTTTATGGAGCAGAAATATATAATAATCTATAACCCATCGCAGCTGTTTGGCTAGAATTACCAATTACCTTTGGTACCCCAGAGATGCTTTCCAGATTCTTTAACAAGTCCTCACAGTAAATTTTTAAACCAATTTTCTTAAAGGCAACTGATAAGATTTAAAACCTCTTAGGCAAGAGATGACGAGGCTCTCTACTTAAACAACTCGAATATGAAATCAAGGCTTTCCATGACTACAAGAAGATGGAGACGGGAACTAAAATAAAACACAACGCAAAGAGCTGTGACTATTTTAAACAGCATTTCAATAAAGTTTGGAACTATGCTTTCCCCTCATGTTTGGATATGGTTGTGGTGGATTTATGGGAGACCATGTCAAATGTATCTGGAAGCATGGTGACAAGCATTGGGACATCTGTGGTCTCTCCTTGTCCCCGGCTCTAATGACTTCTGAGCCAATGCATTTGGGAAAGGCCTGTTGTCATTCAGAGAGTTGCAGAGACAAGTAGCTCATCCAGAGCCTTCCCAGCACCTCACAGGCAAACTCAATCAAGAGGTTCAGGACAAAATGACAGCACGGTTTAAGTAACTTGATTAGGCAGAATCAATAGGGAATGCTCAGGAAGTTAACAACATGATTACTTAAACAGTGAGTGGTGGGCCGGGGGCGGAGCTGGGCAGACGAGCTATGCACACCACCTCTTCTGGCTGGGGAGGGTGAAGAACTTACTGTACAAGCATAAGGACCTGATTCAGATTCTTGGGCCTGAACAAAAAAGTCAGACATGGTGTCACACCTGATCCTAGACCTGGCAAAGTTCGAGGATACGTTGATCCCAGGGGCTCACTAGCTCACCAACATAGCAATCTCCAGGTTCGGGGAGAGAGGCCAGCTCAGAAAATAATGTGGAGAAACAATTGAGGAAGACGTCCCAGTGTCAAACTCTGGCTTCCACAACAGTCTACACAGGCAAGCACACACACACACACACACACACACACACACACACACGCTAACATGGTGACTTTATAGTTACAATGCACACATCTCCATATCTATCTATATTTGAGTGACACTCCTTTATGTGTTAACACTAATTTTCCATCTTTATTATGGTTTTTGTCCCATGTCACAGTAAATGTATGGTGTGCACAAGCATGCAGGCATGTATGCACGTACATGTTCCTGTAGGCAGGTGCTGGGATGGAACTCATATCCTCATGCTTATTCAGTAGCCACTTTACCAACTGGGCGTCCCCTCCAGCTTTCCCATCATGCATCTTATTATTTTAATTGACCATACAATGGGTTGCAATCTGATTATCTAGTAGGTATATGTAACATGAAGTTGGAATGATCAGATGAGGGCAGTTAGCAATGCCGTCCCCTCAAATGCTACTAACAATTTTTTAAAAATGATTCACGTGTACTGCCCTTCTCTTTCTTTAAACAGAGGAGTGTGCCTCCCTGATCCTCACCTGTCTCTTTTGCCAGTTCTGGGACTGCCTCCTCATGCTCCCGGACACATGTGAAACGGTATGCATCAACCTGTGCTGCCCCTCCCACAGGTACTACTCCGCCTCGGATGAGAACCATCCACGCAATGATTGCAACTTGACCTGTGACATGGACTGCAGCCTCTTTGAATCCTGCCATGAGACCAGTGAGTGCCTGGAGCTGGCCATGGAGATATCAGAAATCTGTTACCGCTAGGGCAAGGAGAGAGAAGCACGTGGGTGGTCGGTCCTTTTGGCCACAGCGGGGAATTCTATTACAATGCATCTGAGCTAAGAGTTCCATGTGCCCAAATGCAAGGACCATACATGTTTCTTGGATGCTCTAGGCCATTTTATGCTGCACCTGTCTGGGAAAGCTACTACTGTCAACTCTGTGGTCTTGTTCCAAATTTCACAACCGCATGGCTTGCTGCAAAATATGATTCTTGATCACACACATGATGAACAAATTGCAAATACCTGTTAAATGCCATAGGTACAAGATGTTTCTTGACTGTTAAATAGCATGCTAAACCACACTACGCTCTTGACTCGGGAGCCTGTATTGTGGCTCCAACTTCATTCATGAATTCAGGACAAATTATGCTTTCTTGTAGGCTCAACACACATTAGTTATCTTTCTGATGGACTCATGCATAAACATTATACATTATTGGTTATTATTAATAATGCATTGTATAACATCATTTTATAATTAAAAATTTATTTATACAGTCTCTTAAAATTCACTTATATGTACAGTTTAGGTAGGAAAGGGAATTAAATGAATCAGAAACCATGTTCCTATAATTAAAGCAGATGTCTTTGAAAACTCTCCAATGAATCTTGAACCTGGTAGACTTCAGGAGAGCCCTATAATTCTAGGCAATATCATTATATGTCTGTGGCTGCATCCTAAGAGGTCATGCATATTCTTAATTGGTTACATAAAGATGCTTCTTTACTACAATAAGCAAAAATGGGAGCCATGTGCATGTTTCGGGAATATGATCTATGTTAATCACATCTTCGCTTTCCTCACTTCTGTTTGTCAGGTGCAATAAGCAACAGGATATTAAAAGGAAATCAGTTCATTTTACTAAACTATCCCACGTACCGGCACCTAAAATAAATACACCTGCAGGGCCTTTCACAGCTCGCATTTCCCCATGCAGCAGGCATGCTCTGGCCACCACAATTCTAAAACCAAAATTTAATTTTTTTTTTCTGCTAGCAAAGTAACCGATGGCTACATTGAAAACTTCTTTTGCCCTTACACAGTTGCAAAAGGCATGATGCATGCTACAAAGTTACTTTCAAATGGAATAAACCAAAGCACACACCTGGCAGGAAAGTTACAGCTAGGTGGAAGAAACTTGGCAATCTCTTCACTTTGTAGGTGTGGAAGAGTGAGGAAACGCTTTGTTCATAGGCATGCATGCATGCCTTCTCATGGATGGAACACAGTGTGTTTCATATGAACTTACAAAGCACAACATAGCAGCAAACAAGTGAGTGGACAAATGAAAGTGGGTGGGGTTGAGAAGCGCTTGTGTGGGCGGAAGGAAGAAGCCCTTCAACAGTCCCCAAAACAATGGTTTGGTTTTTACATTGTTTTACTCTCCTCCTTTGGGCAATTTTAGACAAAAGCTATATTTGTTTGCATAGTAAACTAGCATTATTTTTTTCTAATCTGTATAACATTTTCAAACATTGGACAGAATTAGTCTTTAAAAACTACTGCTGAGCTGCCTCAAGATTGTACTTAACCCCTCTTATCTTGCTCCTGAAAGTAGGGTATGTATCCATGGTTAATGCTGGTTTTCCTTTTCTATGGCTATTACGTCATCCATGGACCACAAAGCATGAGAGTATGCCATCCTCAGCCCCAAACATTTCTTTGTATCTATCTTTCAAAGCTCAAAGTCACAACACTGGATGTTTTGCATATAATTCACAGATCATTAAAAAATAACGTGGAGGGCCATGGTGGTACCACCTAAATTTCAGCAACTGGGAAATCAAATCCAGGGTATCGGCAATTCAGTGCCTCATTAGATACATAGCAAGTTGGAGACCAATCTGGGGTACACGTGATGTGTCATTAAAATTATAAAAACACAAAGCAAGCCTCAAGAATGGGTGGGTCCAAGATGGGTGAGTTCATGACAGCGTCAGGATCCTAGCTCAGGGGCTAACTTCCTTACTCCATAATTATTCACTTGTTAACATCACAAACATTTAAACACTGTCACCTGATAACAACTAGTAACAACTTTGAACCCCTGACCTCTTATGCTGCCAACACCCACCTCCCTGGTTCCTCTCCAAGCATCCAGTCATGGCTCATATCCTAGTCACTAAGGAAGAATCCATAGACATCTTTAGACCCCACCTCAACTGTACTTTATGTACCTGGTCTCGTTGCTCAACCTGTCATATTCATGTTCCATGTTTTGTCACTGGCCCCTTATTCTTTCTCAACTACATGCCCTCAATTTATGAAAAGATTGTGCTCTTCAAATATGAATTCAACGCTTGTTGTTTAGAGACATAAAAGTCAGCAGTTCTTGTTTGACAGTGTTGTCAGAACCCTCTAAAATCCCCCATGGCCTTGCTTTCCACAGTTTGTTAATTTGTTTCTCACTCTGAGAATTCACCATGCTCTACCAGAAAGGGGCAGTTACATAAAGTGTGAAATTTCTTTTCTTTACAGCCAATAATAAAATATCATCCTTTTTGCAAACATGAATGGTGATTTCAATTGAATTCCTACACAATAAAACATGTGCAGCTGGGACAACACAGTTGCAGCAGTAAGCCAGAACAAAGCCAAACACGCTTATTGATTAAAGGAAAACATCAGGATCTGAGAAGGCCCTGGTATTCTACCCCAATAAAGAAGGCCTGTAATTACAAATTGAGATAATGCTGTACTTCAAGGTAGGCCTTCTTAGGGAATGGGGCATTCTACTTCAAGGAATCGTATTAGAATCAAAGAGATTAGCGAATATACAGTCTTTGTGGAGAATGGAGAAAAGAGATACCCCTGCCTAGGCCTGTAACCATATAGTTACATTGTCTTTACTTTGCTCTGTGGATTTTTATAAAACCATTCTCTGCTAAAAAGCCACCAAAATATGGAAAGCAATGAAGAAAAGAAGTTACATTTAACTTGCTGATGAAATCGTCCCACTACATGAGCTGAGAGGCCTACAAAATTAATTGTGATGCTGGACAATCAAAGTTAATAGAGTGAAAGGCACTTCAGGTTTTTTTCCAAGATGATCAAAAAATATATCCAGGCAGGGAAACTTTACCAATGGGAAGCCTCAAGGAGATTATTCAGAATTGATTTCAAGGATAAACACAACAGGTAGAAAGTGTTTGAAGAAGCGATTTCATCACTCAGAGTCTGGTAATGTCCCCCTCTACAGAGGGAAGGAGAGAACATTGTGTCCTGTGATAGCTTTTCTAACTATGATGCATAAGTAAGGCAATAGACTCATTAGCAAAAGAAAGGTTTATTGGGCTCATAGTTTTGCAGGTTCTGGTCAACAGTTGGGTAATTTTGTTGCTATGAGGTTCAGGGTCCTTTGCAGCAGCACATGCCTGGGCCTGTGCGGAAACAGGGCCTGAAAGTAGACCCAAAGAAGGACTGAGTTCCACAATGTCTTTCAAGAGCATGCCTCCAATGACTGGGAGGAATTTCACTTCCTAAACACAGCCACAATAGGGACCAAGAGTTTCACGCTTGGGCCTCTAGGAAGGCACTCAAGTCCCCAGGAACAGCACTTAATTAAGGGAATCATTAGTGTCACCACTCAACTGTCTAGTTTCCTCATACTGTGCAAACTGATGGCTTCTAAAAAAATGTGCATACTTGGCTTAAGGATTTGTTGGGTACTTTGTGAAGAGCAAATATGAGCAATGGCCTGGCATTTGCCACTGAGAGCTTCAAATGAACTATAGAAAAGATAAAAGGAATTGAGAAATGGGGGCTATCATGGAATCAAATTTGTACTGATCACTGTTCTAGAAAGAAGTTCACACAGCCCCCTACCTTACAAGGAAGGAGCAGAAGAGGTGAAGACCAGTAAGGAAAGGGACAAAGCAGGGTACAGCCTGTGTTACTAGGATGTAAGTGCCACCTTTGGTCTACCATGAATGAGCGTTAACAACTAAGTGTGATTTGCCCCCCTTTTCCCACGGGGCAATGCTCGGAAGCATAACTTATTGTCAAACAATAGAGAGGAAGTTTCTGAGACCAGGTAGCTAAGGGGTAGGAGCCAGGCACACTGTTGAAGAGCCAATGACAACTCGTGTTGTGCTGCACTGGGGAATGTTTCCCCTGGGCTCAGGTGTTTAAATACTCTGCCCTAGTGAGGGACATGTTTTTTTGGAGGGAGGAGGGATTGTGAAACCATTAGGAAGGGAGCAGGGGAGGGTAGACTTTGGAAGGTTCTAGACTGAGCCTACTTCTCTGCATCCTGGCAGGTGCCATAAAAAAAGGAGCTGCAGCATACCCCCTTCACAGAGGATTGAACCCAGCACCAATCCTTCTCCAGCACCACAGACTGAAATACCATGAGTCAAAAAATGTACTTCTCTTCTTATTTGTTTTAGGCACATATCCTGTAGACCAACTAGTAAAGCAACTAATGCAGGCCCCTCAAAATGAAGAAATATCTAAACACCAGGGGTCTAGTTTAGGAGACCCTGCTCAGGAAGCTGCTGGTCATCTCAATTAATAATCCTCACCTAAAACACTTAAAATCAGAGTTGCAAGATAAAACATGGAATACTTTGCTAACTTTGATTTCAGAACAAATATCTTCATATGAATATGTCCAAACTACTGCATGTGACCTATTTATACTACAAAAAATGATTACTAAATCTAGAGCAATGGTTCAAATGCCCTTCACTCTAGGTCTAGACTTGTTTCCAGCTCTTTCCAGAAGAAAAGGGACTGATCATCTCTTTTGTGACATCCCAGGCCATTTACTGAGTCATATTTTATAATATTTTATAATCTGTGCAATTACAAATGATCATGGGACTCTGGCTTAAAGAAATTCTGTGTTTTATTTCCTGCCCCAAAAGAGCCACTATCCTAGAGGTCAAGCTATGTTTTTATTTTTTGTTCCTCATCTCAATCATCACTTAGAAGGATCTCAGACTAGGGCTTTCTTTATTCAACAATAGGGAGCTAGTATAGACTGGAACTTAAGAGTCCTCTAAAAGGCCATATGTTAGAGTCATTGTCCTCAGCTTGATACTCTTGAAGGTAATAAAGTCTAAGAGGTGGCACATAGTTGGAGGTCTGTGAGTCATTAGGGATATGTCATCAAAAGAGAAAATGGGGAAGGGTGTCCAGGAGACAGCTCAGTAATAAAGTGTTTGGTGGAAGGCATGATGACCTGGTTTGATCTCAAGAACACATTTTTAAAGCAAGTTGGTTATGGTGGGCACATACCTGTTAGCCCAGTGCTATGGAGGCAGAGACAGACAGATCCCTTGAGCTCCCTGACCATGCAGTCTGACCTACTCAGTGAAATTCAATCAATGAAAGACCTAACCTTGCAGACAAATGAGTAACATCTCAGGCTGTGTTCTTCATTTTATGTGCATACCAACACCGTGTGTACATGTGTGTCAGCTAACACACACACACACACACACACACACACACACACACACACACACAGTAGCTGGACTCTTGTATGTTTTCCTTTCTAAGGTGAGGGTTTGCTCTGTCACAGGCTACACCTATGAATATCCTATCTGTCTGTGCACAGTTTCTAACAAAGTAGGCTCAATCAACCATGGACTGGGGCCTTCAAGACTGTGAACCAATCAATGTACTGAGTATTTCATGCAAAGCTTACAAATGCAAAGCTGGAGACCTCAAGTCCTAAGGTCTAACACTAGCTTTTTGTGTCAGACTTGAACCAGAAAGCCCAAATTTGAGAGCAGCTCATATGGCCAGAAGGGGATATTCTCCCCACCTGCTACTTACTTTCCCTATATTTCTGTGAAGAGGATTGAATGGGAGGGTGAGATGGAGACACTACCTGGTCATGGGTTCAGTTCCAACCACTGACATCCAAGTTTCATAATGTATTTCTTGTGTAACAGTAGTCTTTGCTACTTTATTAGTATTCATTTTGTGTATGCAAATGTTGCAATATTGAAAATACTGAAGTGTTTTCTCAATCCTATCAAATCCTTTGACCAGCTCCTGTGAAATACTTTCTAATCTTAAAAATCTTCAATGCTTTTAGGAAGACTTAACAGAAATTCAGCAACTTCCCATAAAGCAATTGTCACAATTTGTACACAAACCTATTCTTTTCAAAGCCTGTGATTATAATTACTCACACTAGAAGATGAACATGATTTAAAAAAAAAGATGAAACTGAGTCAAAGTTTGCATATTTGCTTTGTAAGCAATCAGATAATTATAATTACTCTAGTCAAAGAAAAAAAAACACTCCTTGACAATAAATGTCTTAGAAGTTGTTATGTTATGCAAAGATTAGACCTTGGATCATCTTCAAAATGCTTTTCTGATATGTACCCAATAAGTAATAAATGCAAAGTCAATGTATTCCAATTTAATACTGATGCCATAGCTTTGCTTCATTCCTCTAGGGTTATAAAGACTTACCTTTTAGTGTTCCATTTTCACAAAGCAAATTTGAACTCTTGCTACAAGAGAATCCATTGTGCACACTAAGTCCAGGCCAGTCCCTCATCAGCATTCTACTGCAGGGTTCTAGGACCATGAATGGATTTTAATCAGTCAACAACACTATGGTCAACGAAATGCATTCTGATACTTAGACCTTTTATCTCCAAAGCTGTGCAGAATCCAAGGTCATGGTGACCTCTTTTATGGCTTATTGTTCCTCAAATGTACTTAGAGTGAATTTACAAAGCCACAACTTATTTTGTGGATACAAAGCTTTCATTAGGTTCAGCCCTCCCTCCAGCCCCTTTGTGTCTTCTTTCAGCACTTTCTGCCAATGGATCCTCATTTAACAGCAAGTTCCCGTAAATTCTTTTCAAAAATAAAATAAGGATATTGAGTAAGATTCAGTAGCTAAGCTACTCATCGTTTGTCACTGAGGCTCTTCAGAAATACACTTTAATGTTTCAAATGACTGCATAGCTTTGCAATGTAAGGCATCACTTCCTGCAACTGTTAAGAAGGCAAGAAGCCTGGACAATGCCAGGGTCACCTGGTCCCATCATGGTCCTATGATTTCCCATGTGGACATGAGAAAAATACCCCTGGCTCATAAGGTGAGTTTGTGGAACTGCCCACTGGAAGACGATCTGGAAATTGGGTTCCAGTGTTCTCAGAGTCCTTAACAGATCCATACACCCTGCGAAGTTATCACTTAACACATTTCTTTGATAACCTTCATTTAAACAATAAAACATAGCAATCTATTGCTCTGAGAACTCTAATTCAATTTCAAGTTGCACACAAAACAGAACAAACAAACAAAAGCAGGCATGGGAGAGAGTTCTTGAAATCTCAGAGCTTCGGAGGCCTGGAAAGGTGGATCCCTGGGGTTTACCAGCCTGGCAGCCTCGGTGAATTAGAGAGTTCCGGATCAGTGAGCTAGCCTAACTGGTGGATGGCATCTTAGGAAAGCATGTACCTGCACCTTTATGAATACAAATGTACAAACATGAGCAAGTACATACACTACTACAAATTCATGCAGGCGTATGCATGTGCACACATACATACACACACACACGGACAGAGACAGAGAGAGCAAGAACAAGGACAATTATGCGACCCTTTAAAGAAATCTACTACCCACTTCTACGTAACATGTTGTAGACGGTGGTCATGTGCTAAGTTTACAACTTACTGGAGAGCAATGAAACACCACTAATGAATGGCAGGGAGAAAGTAAAATGCTGAGAAGGAAGGTGGGCTATACAGAGGTGTGCAGGGCATCAAAACAATGGGAATTAGAGACAGAAAGGAGCCATTACTGTACAGCACTGGAAGCTGAAAGCTTGAAATAGGAAGCTGACAGGGAAAACAGGAGGGAAGAGATGGATGGGAAAGAAATTAGAAAAGGACCATTAGTCCTTTCTCAAAGTTCTTATTTTAAGACTCAAATATTCCCCACTGTCTATCACATATATGAATCATGAAGGCATTATTTTCATTAGGGGAGAAACGGATTGGGGAGGGTGGGGGGGCTCTATTCCAAGTGGAAAGCCAAGGTATATTTTTAGCTACATTAAGCCAGCCTTCTGCTGCTCTGAGCACTGATGTAATTCCAACATAAAACATAATCTATAATATTCCAGGGGAACAAATCCAATTCTTGGTCATATAAATTTTCATATAAGTCCATCACAATTCATTCCCAAAACATCTCATTCTCTTTGAAAGCTGGAGCTGCAGCTAGTGATCAGACAGAGGACTTGAAAATTACTCTGGAATTTCCAGAGATGCTAAATCTAACCTGCCTACAGTACAGGACCAATCCCCCACACTTTAAATCAGAGGTAAAGCATTTTACGTTATAAAAGATATATTCCTCAAAGTTTATCATGGTGTATTAAAGTCACATGTGAGTTATTACTTACCAAATCCAGAGCTGATGTCTCCCCTTGATTGCCCTAGGTAGGCAAGGATAAGTATCTTCCAACCAACATATTTTTTTTTTAGCTTTTCATCTGCCTCTTGCTATTTACAATAGAGTGAAAAATAATAGCCAAGGAGTGACTTTCCTGGGGTGGACCAAGTGCAAATCCCACCTGACTGTGCTCTTAAATTGTATTCCAGGCGCCTAGAAAGTTTTGCTGCACGAAGTAGGGGGAAATGACTTCTCCAAAGGGAAGATTATCCCAGAGGGATAATCAGTGGCTGTTCAGCTAAGAAACTTTAGCATTTACCCCAGCTCAGAATCCTCTGTGTATATTATTGTTGGGGCCTAACAGTTTACATCTTTCCACCCTTGCTGAGGCTTTCTGCATGACAGACAGCTACTTTACTATCAGGATGCCCGTGAAACTGCAAATGCAAGCAGAACATCTGTTAACAAGTAGTACAATGCAGAAACATCCCTGTTGACTTTTCTGGTTTTATCCAACGCAAACACAGTCATTGTTAGTAATGCCAATCCTTCTAAGAACTAGAGGAACTAGGAGAATGGGGTTATCCTTAGAAAGTTGCCTTCCCCGCAGATGAAACAGATGACTACCAAAGCCTCTAGATTCAAAGAGCACCCTCTAAGTTCACAGTTCCAAATACCACCCCCTTTCCAGTTTCTGGTATTATTTCGCTGTTGGTAAACTCCTGATCTAGAATATTTTGTTATTCTGTGAGAATGTTCTAATGTAAGGTTTCCAGTTAACTATGAAAAGGACGGTAAGAAGATTATGGTCTATACACATATATGTCTTCAAATCCTGATACCTCACCACCATTTACTGAGGAAGAAAACAGAACGGTGAGAAAACTTTCTTCAGGTTCCTCAGTTACAAAATGTGGTTACTTGGATCCTACCCCACTGGGTCACTGACAAGAATAAGCAGAAAATTAAACAAGGTCCACTTGACTTATACATCTCTTGGAAGCTTCTCCTTGGAAACACAGGACATCTAAGAAATTTGTTTCCTAGCTATTCCTCAACGCAGGAATATCAACCCCCAACCCCCCTAACCATTAGAAACAATTGCTTCTCTAAAAAACATTCCATGATGAAAATTGAAGAGAAAATTATTAGGACTTGATTCTTGAGAAAGGATTAATGCATACATGGTCATAAAAAAGTTTAAAAAGCCATCATGTTAATAAATCTTTGGGCTCTTGGAGCATGCAATGTTTAGGGTGAATTGCTTAAGTATAATGACAGGGTCTCTCAGCCCCAGGTGCAGATGGTGAAGCAATAGCAGGTAAGGAGGGACACACTATGAGACACACTCTAATCCCCTGACAAGAATGGGGCAAGACTAGAGAACCATCACTTTAAATGTCCTCTGAGGCATCTAAGTATAAGGTGGAAGTTGACTTAGAGGTACATTCTGAATCTGCCATGCTTGGAAATACTATTTATTTGTTTGTTTAGATGGTTGGTTCTCTCATCATAAGACGGGAGTTTCCAGAAAGCAATAGAGAGTGACAACCCAAAATTGACTCCCTGTTGTCATATGTGGGCTTAGCAACATTCAGATACTCTACACAAGGTTTACAAATGTCTTCCTAGAGGCTCATGGGAAACATCAATAACAGAGACTCAGAGACAATAGGACTCCATTGGGTGTTGGAAATAAAGTACAACGGTTACACCCACAGGGTTAAGCACCTGTATGAAGGTTTCCAGGTGAACAGTGTTCTGGACTTTCTTAATGTTCATGGGTAAAGCATGTGCCTTGATTTAAGTTTAAATGGCTTCCCCTTTTTGAGGCAAAATCCAATTAAGACTTTCCTGAGGATTTTGGTATATATTTTCATATACATGTATACATATGGTCCAAGTTAAGAAAACCATACATTAAATCTTCTGGTTTCATCCCAACATTTAGAACTTGAGAGACTATGCTTAAGAAGCAAGGCCACAAATTTCCTTAATTTTGCAATCTGACAAAGCCATGTTAACAAGTCAAAAGGAATCAGGAAAAAGAGGCTCCCTAAAGCTTAAGCTTCACTAGCTTTAAGGTGAAGTCACTCCTTTTGAGGGATATAATAAAATAAGTTTCCCTGGAAACAGTTGATGGTATTCTCCATGCCAAAGCACAAGCAATTTTGCACCTAATCCAAAAGGCCCCAGCAGAAGATTTGCATATGCTAATTTTCCTTGGAGGAGACAGTTCTATCTTATGGAAGAAAGGCAGAAGCAAGCCTGGTGCATCATATCTTAAGACAGTGAACTATCCTTTCTAGTCACTTAGACAAAATACCCTGACAGAAGCAACTCAGGGGAGAAAGGGCTATTCTACTCACAATGTCAGGTTACAATCCCTACCAGCAAACGACTGAGGAGCTGCTTACAGCACATCCATGATCAGGAATGGACAGAAGCAAATGCAAGCATGACAGCCCCCAGCTCTGGCTTATTCCAGGGCCCAGGATATGAAACACCATCACCCACAGCAGGGTGGGTTTTCCCACATGGTCCCTCACAGCTATCTTGCGGGCCGCCTTCTTATAGACAATTTTCCAAGGGAGTCAGGATTCTGTTAAATTGACAACGCTATCTAACCATCCTATCTAACGATCTGAGAGGTACCTTATGCTAGGCTCCACTTCTGATTTCTCTTGGGACCTTAACCTAAAGGTGACACCAGGTGCAGTTACTCTGGTAAGGCTTACAACTAAAGTATTTAGTGGGAGCTTGACTTCAGGATTCAGCTTTGTGTATGCTTCTGTTTTAGTTTCTTGCATCTTATATGATTATCTAATTAACCCTTAGGAATTAAGTGCTACAAGTATAAAGAACCAAAGACAACCTAAAGAGAGGTAAATGCCTCTCTTTAAAAGTGCATTCATATGTAAACTAATCTGTAAGGGGAAACTTACACACAATCACCCTAGATAGAGCTTAAGAGTAACTCTTTAAGCAACAGTGGTTTTAGATTTCCTAATGTATTGGGCAGCACAGTTACTCCAAACAGACTCATTGTGAGGACACATTCTGAGGTCAAAGGAAACAGTAAAGGCTCTGAGAAGTCCTGTAATGGGAAGAGGGAAAAAAAAAAACAACTCTCACTCTTGTGTTAACTCAGCATTTCCCAAACATATGCTAACCAAAGAACATTGTCTATTAATCTGGGCAAACATATTTGAAACACTGGTTTCGGCATTTATTTAACATTTCTGAAGCATCAGAGCTGATGCACTTTACTTGATATTATAAATTCTTTTAGACAGTTACACAAGACAGTTTTCAGAGAAAACCAAATGACCCAAACCCCATCTTTCCCACCACACTGCTTCCAATAAGAAACTGCACCAGCATGGCGCACCCATCTGCTTCAGCTCACAGGAGTAAGGACTGGGAATCTTTTCAACATGACATCCAAAAGAAGACTGTGAATCTGCCATGGGGAAGGAGTGACATGCTCCCTCTTATCTCTTCATCCCATGGTGTGCGACTCTCTCATTCCTCTGTCTCGCCCTTCCTCTTCATATGTATTTGTGCTCTCGTTATTTTTGCTCTTAGCTGCTCTCAGTGTGGGAACTGAGAAAGTGCTTGCTTATTTGTTGAATTCCCTCCTGGCGGTGGGATGTAGCTCCAGATCTGGGGAGAGGCCATAGCATTAGGCTGCGTATGAGACGTGGAACAGCCAACCTGACACTATTTTTTTGAGTGAAATTGCGAGCACCCCTGGGATGAAAACACTGGCTTTCCAACAAAGCTGTGCCCCGAAGTAAAAAATAATAATAATAAATGAAATAAAAAGGCTTCCAACTTAGATATTAACAAATGCATTAAGTCAAAGGTTATATTTCATAAGTCAGCGATTTTTCTGTCTAAAACAGAGACTTTTTTTCCAATGCAGAGAAGCGTTTGCCTCCTCCCTTACCTGGGGGGCGGGTATTAGGATTATCTTTATGTTCCAGGATAAATTATTGCACAGGAGTCATGGAGAGAAGTGGCACTAACATCTCTGGGAACTGCAGGATATTTTGTTCTTTGTGGCTCCTGAAAACTGAGAATTGTATCATAATGCATATTATTAATCATTTCTTCACTCAGGTTCCAATTTCTAAGCCTCAGTTTCCTTCGCTGGAACATAGAGTACATTCAAACTTCAATTTTATTGAAGAGGAAAGCCAGGTGTTGTAGGTCACACCTCTAATCCCAATGTTTGCAAGTTGAGGCTGGAGGATGGCCAGTTCACATTACATGGTGATTTCTAGGACAGCCTTCATTACATAACAAGATCCTGTCTCACGAGAGGGTAGAGGCGGGAGGGAGAGGCAGAGAGAACAGAGAAAACACATTCAGAGGATGGTTTTTGTTATTGTTTTTATAAATATATCTCAATATGTAACTTAGGCTGGACTCAACCTCAAGATTCTCCTGCCTTATGTGCCTCCATTCTCTCATGCTGGGGTTATAGGCACGTACCATCCAACCCTCGACAGATGGCGATTACTTCAATCTATAGGTCAGTGGACAATTCAAGTGCCCACTTCTCTCTAAACTCTCAAGGTAGGGGAACCTTTTAAATTGCTTAAATTTCAGTTTTGATCAGCATTTCCTTTGGCATCATGAATAATGGGTGATGAAAACGTGATCTGTTCAGTCATTTGTCCTTAGGAGCTGTGGGCCATGAGCATGACAAGGAACCAAGTGAGCCACCAAGAGAAAGGAGATGAAGAGTTGACCATTAACAGTTCATTCGTAATGAGTATGCTTATAGGTAGGAGCTGAGCCACCGTTGCCCTAAATTAGCCAGAGATTTACCTCAGAGAGAAGACTCTGTAGTCCCATTACTAGGAATTCCTAGATTTATATTTGAATAACATTGAACTAAATTGGGTTAAAGTCATATTTGAGCAGGTTGTGAGGGGAGGTTTACTATAAATTATCCTATGAAATTACAGAGATTGAGGTGAAATTTCCAAAATGCAGTCTTCACTGGGGAAAACGGACTGACCAGCGATTGCTGAGAGTCTGCTCCAATCTATATATTTTTTTTAAAGTCAAAACTCAAAGGCGAGCTCTCCTCATTCCAACTGTACCCCGAACGCTCTCCCCCATAAAATGTAGTTTAAAGGCCAGCTGCAGTGTGGAGCCTTTTCTCGGAGCCCACGGTTTCAAACAAACGACTGGGCAGAAGCCAGAATCTATATGGGCTCACGAAGACTGTAAAACATTTGGTGCCTAGTGGGAAACGACGCCTGTGAGCTCCGCCAGACGTCTTCAGCTTTCTTGCACCTGTGCCAAGTGTTTCGCAGCTCCCCCACCCCTTTCCTTTGGAAGGTGGGGGCGGGTGGGGGAGTAAAGCAAGCGTTCTGAGGGCATATGCCACAGGGACAGAAAACCCACTCCTACCATCAAACACTGCTTTTCCGTTCAGCCCTTTCTGTAGGGAAAATGAAGACCCTGGCCAAGCTTGAGACTGGAATGGTGGTATCTGAGCCTCCTTGGCTGTCCTAACATCAGTCCATGGCTTCTCACCATCTTGCCCTCTCCATTACCTAGCTCCCCACACTCCAATGGAAAACCCCCCTTCCAATAGACTCACCCTCATCCATCACTCACCTCAAACTGCTAATTACACCAAAAAAAAAAAAAATAACGTGCACGTTGACACAATTTGTAACATGCAAATATATATATAAATCTGTGGAAGAAAGTATATGTTTCTTAAAGGACGAACACCCAAAATGTTTTCGGATGAAAGTGTGAAATTGTCTAAACATAGATGACACGATACAGATCATGTGAAAGTCAATTTGAAACTACCCTGGAACCCTGCAAGGCTGTTTTCGAAAGAAGCGGAGTTTAGGAAAGGGTGGTCCATCTTTCGCTCTGCATGGCAGGTTATCATAAACTATCCAGTGGTCCCACAGTGGTGTGTTTTTTCTTGTGGAATTTATCACTCAATTTGACAATCCTATGAGATGAGGAATCTTATTTCTCCAATTCACAGATAAGGAAATTGGGAGTTAAAATTTTAAATATAGCCCAGTCATAGGCTTCTCTGGCTTGCTTTCTCTGAGCTCTCAAACACTGTTAGGTCAACCATGCTGATCACCAAAAGATGCCCCCTTTTCTCTTAAAGCAGAAAACTCACAAGAGACTCTCTCTTTAAAATGCACACTAGTATTAAAATGTAAATGTCCTCTCATTGCAAAATATCCTCTTTCACTAGTGACTACCTTATCAGGAGTGAGAACATTTGATCCTTTCCTACCAGCATGCTTCAATCAATGCAAAGGTCACATGCAGAGCTGGACCACTGCCCTTGGCAATGGAGCAAGAATACAACAGGAGCAGGTGGCAATGCATTGCCAATAGTAGTCCCTTTAAAATGTAAACCAAGGTCTGGAAGATGTCTCAGTCCATACAGTGCTTGCCACACAAGCGTAGAGACTTGAGTTTGATCCTCAGATAGAAAAAAAACAAAAAACAAAAAACAAAAAACAAAAAACAAAAAACAAAAAAACAAAAAGCAAAAAACATGGCAGAGTATTTTTAATCCCAGTGTTGGAAAGGCAGACCCAGGCAGATCCCTGGGGCTCAGTGACCACCAGCATAACATACATGACAAGCTCTAGGTTAGTGAGAGATTCTACATCAAAAACAAAATGGAAGATGCCTGGAAAATGACACCCAAGCTTATCTTTATCTCTCCACATACAAATTTATGCACGTGTATGCATGCTACACACACACACACACACACACACACACAGAGGCACACACGCACTCAGAGGTTGGAAGATCCTGTCACTTCAGTGCTTGCTACTTTCAATGGTCACCCTTTATGTGTGTGGGAAATTGAAAGCTCCTATCAATCTCTACAAGGTCAGGAACATCTGACCTTCACACAGGTGTCAGCCTTGGCAGGCACTCATAGTCAGTCTCCTCACAGAAGGTCTTTCCTGTATCAGGCCACCTGCTTTTCAAATCTTGCCTATGGCTAGCCCCAAGTCAGGTCTCAAAAAAAGTCAGGTCGTCCCTTCCTCTAAATCCTTCATTTGAACTTGGAGCCTATGCTCCAGTTCTAGTCTGTGTGTAATGCTTCTCTTTACCCTCTCACCTGGAACTGAGTCTGTAATTCTCTGGCACCAGCAGGGACATAAAATCTGCTGTGGACCACTGTATAACTCCCAAAGGAGACTAGTTACTGGACTCCATTTGTTATGGATTTTGTTTGGGGTCAAAAAAAAAAAAAAGATGAGTAGGGACAATACAACATGTATATGTCAGTCGTCTATCATTGTTCAGCAAGGCACAGTACTTCTGATGGTTCAGCCATGCCACGAACTTACCTCTACTAGACCAAACACTATATATTTACATAGAGATATGATATTTATGTCTAGTGGTTATATACATATTTATTAATTAACTACATAGTAAATGTTCTTATTCTGTAACCAGGCTGGCTTGTAGATCATTCTGTTCCCACGCTGACCTCTAACTCATGATCCAATCCTCCTCCCTCAACTTGCCTAGTTCCTAATCCTGTACACATATTTATAGTACGCAGGCCTTTGAAGAGAGAAATTCAAGATCTGCTACCTAGTTTCAACAGTTTTCTTATCATTTTTATTATTAGAGAAACTTCTATTGGCCTAAGAACTTATTGTGTGCTAGGCATTGGCCTGAGCAATTGATAGACAATGTTCAGTTCAGTCTTCATAAAGACTTCCTTAAAAGATAACTCCATCTTCTGCATGAGGAATAGAATTTAGACCTATCACAACTAACATATCTAAGGTTCCTTAGATACAGTATCCAAACATAAGTTTTTTAAAAATCAAGTGAGTTTCAGGTTTTTATGCCAACACTTGAAAACACAAAAGAAACTCCCTCTTCTTTACCCATGCCCTTTCTCTCTCTCTCTTCCCTCCCTCCCTCCTTCCCTCCCTCCCTCCCTCCCTTCTTCCTTCCCTCCTCCCTCCCTCCCTCTCCCCCTCCCACACATACACTACAATGCAAGTAGAACAACAAACTTTTGCTCAGTGAGAACACCAGAGGCATGAAGCTATTGGGACACTGAAACTATCTATTGGACAACTTGCCTTTATTCTCGGGAAGAGAATCTTTATTAGGAGTCAAGGTTGCCCTCAAAAGACTTGGAAACAAAACAAGCCTGTCACTATTTGAGTTCAAGAAAGAGCCATGGACCCCACTCAGAGATACTAGTAATGGGATGTTCTGACACCCAGTAGACAAGTAACTAAATTGCATGTTTTCTTCCCAATCTGTCACAGCTTCAATCGTTCTAAGTAAAGACCTGCCTAGAAGTAAAGTGTTGTCTAGAAGTAAAGTGTTGTTCTAGGATATAAAGATCCTAGTTTTACAAAACCAACTCTATCATAAAGGAAGTCACTGGCTTCTAGCAAATGAGGAGGCCGCTGTAAAAAAATATTGAATTGCACTGGAGTATACCAAATGTGGTGCTTAGGTGACTGGGCAGGTGAAGGGAGACAGGGTTGAAGCAACATATACCTGAACAGATCGTCCCCTTCTACTGCTATCACTCAGTTGCTGCCTTGGATACCCTAGTCCCCATACAACTTAAATTCCAGCTAAATGCATTCGACAAACAGGACAAAGATAATCCCTGAGCAATGCACTATAGTGATACGTTTGCCTACAAACTTCGCTTCAATAATAGGGCTAGCCCTAATCCAATAAAAGAGGAGGAGGGAGAGGAAGGAAGGAAGGAAGGAAGGAAGGAAGGAAGGAAGGAAGGAAGGAAAGAAGGAAGGACAGACCTTTGAGAGAAGATGTTAAGAGTTTCAGAAGAATTCTGAGATCCTTCCAGTTTTGACTTCTGACTTCCCAGAGTCCTTTATCCTCTAGAGTCCCAATTTCAAGTCTTTAATTAGCCTGTCTTCCTCAGAAGGGATATGCATCTGTGATGAAAGTGTTGTTTTCATTGTAAAGTTCTTACTGTTGCTCCATAAGCAACTCAGAAATAATCAGTTTTCTCCATGAGGCATCTACCGTTTCTCATGACCTAAAGAGGGCAAGACCCTAAGTGCCTGCTCAGTGGGTCACATGATGTTGGAAATGCAGGTATTCAACGCCTTCCTCCCAGAGCCCAGCCCCAGCTGTAACACATTAGTTGCTTCTCAATTTCGTGCATTTTCCTGGGTTGCAGAAACTCCTCCACTAACAGACAGAGGTGCATTAGTGGGAGATTTATGCTAATATCTCCAGATGGAAATCGTAAGGCCCACTATATTCTCATTCGGTCCGAGAGATGTAGTCAGGGTCCATCCTTAACATAATTTCCAGGAAGGAGTCTGTGGCTTAGGAAATGCTGATTGGCTGGCATTTACAGATTCCAGGAAGAAGGCTATCTTAAGTGTATCAGAGCCTAGAGCAGAAAATTCTCTTAATGCCCCCTCCTCCCTCCACAAATCCCTAGCATAAGAGAAGAGCAGAAAATACCCACTGGCTAGAGAATTGCTGGCATTAAAGAAGAGCCCCGAACATTTTGAAGAGCCCTTAGAAGACAATAGGACAGCCCTCCTGGAGGGAAGGGGGTGCTCATATCCCAGCAACTGCTCTGAGGACAGCCCTGCCAGCATGTGCAATGGCCAACTGGTTCATCTTGCTAACTATAACGCTCGGCATATGGAGAGGGAGTGTTTATAGATATATACATACACCATACATTTTCACAGCAAGTACATATAGAGACCGTCCAACTGTATATTTTGCAGACATACAAATACGCACATATATTGTCCATATGTTCAAACAATTTTAAAACTCTCTTATGAACAAATAAAGCTCTCCTTGCATGAAAAGTTGCTAGAGGATGCCACTATGGACACTTCAGAGCACGTGTCTTCAGGATGGACAGAAGTGGGCACAATTCCAGTCCTTCTCCAGCTTTGTGACCTTGTCTTGGGATGGGAATAACTAGGATCTACACTATACCATCATGTGTGTAAAAGCACTTAGCGCACCATCTAGTCCAAGCACTACACTATACCATCATGTGTATAAAAGCACTTAGCGCACCATCTATCTAGTCTAAGGAGAATTTTCGTTAACAGTCAGAAGTACTGATGTCAGGCACCATTAAGAAACCATTCACAAGGCCTGATGGTAGGCTGTTACACAGGGTCCACTTAGAACCTCCCCACACCTCTAGGCCCTCCTTGTGACTTGCTGCGCCCCCGGAATGAGCTACCATTGTGATTTCTTTATGTTGGATCTTAAAAGTTAGGAAAGGAAAATTCTTGTTTTGCTTTCTGGTTTCTAGGCCACAGATAGTTTCATGCAAGGTAATCACTGGATACTGACTTTACAATGGTGAATGGGTGGTACAACCCATATTAATCCTTATGCAGGGTAAAGCAGGGGATCTTCTCTAGTTGGGGTGGTGGTAGGAAAAATAAATCATCACAGGAAAAGACAACATCTTGAAAAAAATTGCCCAGATAAAGTAAACAATCATAAAAAGGCATGTTCTCTTCAAATAGTTTGTTCCCAGTTGATATATACATCACTCAGTAATCTCTCAGGACAATAAGACTATGTGGGTGCATGATCACCTTAGTCCTGCATAATGTCCTTATATAAGCTTGCTCCTGGATGCATCAGCTAATGTTTTCAGCCTCATTATTATGGTACAGATTCAAGTCCTTGAGAAAAATCATGTGAAGATTTCTTCTGTCTGTGATACTTGTAAGTCCCAGTCTCTGTAGACTTATTCATTTAACTGGAGAAAATTCTAGATGTAAGCCTTTATCAGCTCTTTCCATAATAGGATATTTAGGGATTTTTCTATACTCTTATTGTATAAGTTTATACAATATTTAAATGGTTATGTGTGAAACAAGTACACTGGGCATTTACAGATCTGGGGACATAACTGTGTTAGTTCAGAAATTGAATGGCAGCTGTATTACAGTAATTTTACCATGACAAGTGATCAAAGTACTGTATCTGGAAGGAGTAAAGAATTCTTAGACTTAAAGTTGCTTGACTGGAAAGATCTAATATGTAACTTTTTACTGAATTGCCTTTGGATTGCTTCCTGGACCATCCCTTTCAGAAGAATGAAAGCAAGAAGGAAAACTCAAGTGTTATATTAGAAAAGTACTGTTTTGATCTATGTTAGGTCAAGATATTGATGAAAAGTTGGCAAGATGACACTTTCAAACACAGCAAATCATTTGCACTGGGTCTACGTTACCTACACAAGCTGTTTCTGCCTTTTTGATTTCTCTGGTGACTTTGGTGAAAACTAAGACATGCAAAGCTTTGCCATGAAAGATTTCTAGAGTTGTTTCTGAGCAACAGCCTCTGGCACATATATCCTGGTTAGTGTCAATAGAATTAGAGAAAGCACAGTTTCCAGCATTGCCTACCCAGGATGTCTAGTCCTAAGTTCCACCAGAAAACATTTTTTAATTAAAAAATTAAAGACCACAATACAATATGAAGAAGATAATGAATACATGTTTATATCCCATTTGTAATTTTGCTGGTATTTTACATAGTCTTCTGAATTCAATTTGTTGTTGAAAGTATGACTTTCTAGTACATTTGAGCCTTGGAACAGGGACAGAAATAATCTTCAGATGAAGCGCATTCTTGAATAGCAAACAACAAAAAGTGAAACCTAATTACTATGTCCAAAGGTGTCTTAGTGGCTTGATGTAGTGAATAATGATGAATTGTCAGGAAGCCCCAACTTCAAATGAGGTTCCTCCATAAGAGGACCCAGGGCCCAACATTTTTTTCATCAGAATGTGATAAGTATTCCTTGCATATAACATGCCTCCCATAAACTCACACTAGACCTTTACCATCTTATCAGAAATTTATTATCTAGTCATCTGCTATTGTTAAAGGTGACTGCAGAAAGAGAGAAAGAGTCTCAAGAGTAGACTTGAACTCAGCTCATGCATACTCCCTTTCCATAGCTGGATGGCAGGAGTCATCTTTCCTGATCAATGCTTGCCTTGGTCTTATAAGAGAAGTTCTCAATCATATACTGTCTGCCTTTCACATGGCTCAACCAATTCTTGAGACTTGAGGAAAGCTTCAGGAATAGGGCCTGGTGAGAACAAGCCCGTCAGTGTTAAATATTTCCTTGGCAACTGCTCAGTCCAAGAATGGCCAATCAGACTGACACAAACAGGTTTAAAAGAAGGACATGTGTTATGGTAGAGACAAAGATACTCTCCTTTTCATTTGGCATGTGCAAGGAGGTGAGATGTCTTGGTTGCTATTGGTAGACAATTCATGGCCATGATTAAATTAGTGTTACTTCTACATTCATATTGTTGGCAGAAAAGATGATGAACCACAAAGCCCCCAATATAAACTACTGTGTCCATCAAAAGCTAAAACTGCTCATCTCTTGACTTCTATTAATTGAGATAACAAATCTCTTCATTGCTAAGGCCAGTTGAATACCAGCATTTATGATAAAAAAGAAAAACTACTGTATTAAGTGTTCATATTGATTTTAAGATGTATTTCAATTTGAAAACACTAAAATATATGGAGGGAGGTAGAGAGAAGTACTTATGAGAATTTGGGAAATAATCTATAATAAAAACGTGTTAGAATTGGCTTGGTTTATGATTTTGAAATTAGATTGTTCATTGAGGATTTATGGTCTATAATTAGAAGTCATCCAAGTTCATTGGCTGCTACTCCAAAGAAAGCAACCTGAAAACTCTTAGGTCATGCTGATAATAATTGAGTAGATAATTGAAGGGACAGAAGGTTATCTTTTTCTGGATATTCCCTTGCATTTGTAGACACAAGAATATAATAAAACTACACTCTGTACAAAAATGCTCACTACTAAGAAAAATCCGAAACAAAAATTCTTCTTATATACCATCATTTTTTTCTTATACTCAGGGGTCACGTCCCTAAATCTAAAGTTAATAAATATCTCAACCAATTCTCAAATTTTCTATCACTATAGTATTATCTGTCTTAGCGCCACTTCTTTGTGCATTGTGTGCATTTCTTTTGGCTCAACACTAGGTCTGAGTTTCAGCCACAACTTCTTCATAATGTTACTAACCCTTCTAATACCTAGCCACTGACACCCGTGAATGAAGATATGGACACGTGATTATATCTTTATTTAGATTTCTTCAAAAGATGAAGTGCTACATTCAGTTCCTGCCCTAAACCATTTCTACTCTTACTATGCTTCATTGTAAAAAATTATCAGTTACAGAAGTGCTTTGTCTAACGACAAATAAAAAATCAATACAATCCAACAAAATATCATATTTAGCCTATAAATGGCACTTACTCATTGCCTCAGAGGCACGTGGGAGATTGCATAATATTGAATACTTACTTGATTAAGAAACTCCCCAGATCATCATAGGGAGAATTCAGTTTGGGAGTTAGTGACAGGGATAGTTCTGCATGGGAACCTTTTGTTGTGTGTCTGTTGACCAGCCATTCTTTTTTTTTCAAGGTTAATTTATTTTTACACATGTTTTGTCTGCATGTATGTATGTGTATCATATGCATGCATAGTAGACATAAAGACCAGAAGAGGGTACTAGATACCCTAGAAGTGGCACTATGGATAGTTGTGAGTACTTACGTGGGTGCTGGAAACCAAAGCTAGGTCCATAGCAAGAGCAGCATGGACTCTTAACCTCTGAGCCATCATTTCAGCTCCTGACCAACCATTCTTACTTCTAGCCATCTAATACTTCTTAGATACAGAAATATAGAATCTGATAACTGAACATTATAATACATTAAGGTTGTTTTCCTACAACTTCAATGCCTCAAACTATTGCTTATCCTGTAAAGTAAGGAAATTCTGCCTTAAGAAGAGAGTGTGGGTACTTATAATACTGCTTTTACTATCTTCAAAGAGAAAGACAGATAGTCTCTAACTTATACGATTATTGACATTATGCCAAGTATTTAGATATGTTTTTTCTTTGGGCATTGTTTGTACATGATTAATGTATACAACTGTCAATTCAGAGGATAAAAACCTTCTTAAATCATCCAGTTGATCATATATAAATTACTCTACATATTAAAGTAGTGGTAGAAGATACTATATAGCCTAAGAAGTGACTCAGAATTACTGAAATATACTAGTGTTGTTAGTTGAAATGGATTTCTTTTCCATAGTTGTGAGAGACACTGAACATTTTTATATCATTTTTAAAGACATTTTAAATGGAGTTTGAAAATTCACTACTAATAGTAGGCATTCACTATATGTCTTAAATAAATTAAAAAGAATTGATTATTATAATTCTACCTGTAGATTTTATAACAAATGGAACATGGAATATTTATGGGCTACCACATAAATAGTTGAAAAATAATAGATTATGCTATCATTCATTAAACTTATAACACACAAAGGTAATGAATGTGGTGTGATAATGCCTATATCGGGATAGATATACACAACTTATATTTTTTCAAGAAGGAAGATGCAGGGGACTTTCTGTAAGTAAGTATGTAGGCAATAATTTTCACAATCTCTTAGGCCTTCCATGGCACTGGGTCTACTGTTGTGGATGGTTTCAATGTACTAGGTAGGAAAACACCACTCCCATATGAAGTAAATCAAACTACACATAGAATTTTCTAAAATGTGTTAGGCTACAAGACAGAAAAACACAATGGGGTACAAAATTGAAATTTAATCTAAAGTGGTGTTTATTAAAGACAAGTATAAATGTGTAACTAGAAAAATTTGCTCCCATCATTTTATTGCCCTCTTTGCTTGTGTGGTCATTGTTTGAGATGGTTCTCTGTTTGTAGTCTAGAGTTATCTGGAACTGCTGTGTTAGCTCAGGCTGGCCTTGAACTCATGATCTGCCTTCTTCAACCTTGATGATGCTGGGCATTAAAAGAAAACTGCTTTCATCATCTTTTGGACATTAAGAACTCAGAGTCAGCTCAGCATGGCAAATGTGTGCAGCTGAAACAGTGATTTTCACAGGCTACCTATTGCTCATGATAAACCACGAGAGACAGCCCTGTTCACAAAGTTTCCAAAAAATATAATCATCATTTTACATAGAATATTCTGGAAGGTAGGCACACTTCCTCCTCACTCTTCATTCTTTGTATGAGCTATCTTTTATGTGTATTCTAACCTGCAACCAAAAGCCATCTCTAATCCCAGTAAAGACCTGACATCTTCTGAGCCACTTTTTTTGTGATGAAGCATAATATCTCTTTAAATGATAGAAAAATAAACTCAGCACTTAAAGAAAACTAGTACAATGAACTTTTTACCCCTTTAAATAACACCAGAAAGCTGGCAGTAGTCATTTCTTAATGGCCTGGAATTTCCATAGAATTAAAAATGAAGCTTTGTTTTCTCTTTCTCATGTATGCAGGTGGGACCATAAACTCTTTCTAGCATGACGCAGTGAACACTCCATGGCCAACATGAGACCATCACTTAGAAAATAAAATAAAGACCACTAATGAAACAACGTAACAACTTAGGGGGAAAATCTGTTTTGGTTCCAATTACTAACTGGCCTTTGGAGGAATTTAAAAATATTTTACCTGGCCTGTGGTTACCTATGGAATAAAAAAGGGAAAGGTTTCTTTTTTTTAATGAAACTTAATTGAACAAGCTTAATAGAAAGTTCTTGGTAATAGGAACCGTATTTTGAACGGATCAGACCAGCTGCCTAGATGAAATAACTTCGGATGAGCAAACACTTGGTAGATCGCAACTGTTTGTGGTGGAGACGAGGCTTGCTTCACAAACCATGGCTGAGACCAAGGCAGGGCTCCCTCTACATGCTCCAAATATAAAACCCTGAACATTGAAGCTTTTGTGACTGGATTCTGTATCTCTGTTTGTCTAACACACAAAGTTCCATTTTCGAAGCTATGGCAAGCAGGAGGGTCTCACTCATTCTGGTTATCTGCTGATTCCTGATAATGCCTGTGTCCCTGAGAAAGAAATGCTTAAGAGAACAACGCTTAGATTCCAACAGACAGTGATGTCCTTTAAAAGTACATAAATGTCCTTTATGGTCTTTAATACAGATAACTCATCCGTGAGTAAATCTGGGAGTTGGACTCTTAAAAGACTGCGTGTTTCAAACCACACCAATGTCCACTTTCAATGTTTCTTTTTTTTTTTTTCAAAATTATTTCAGCCAAGTCTATACTCAGATTTTCCATTTTCTGCAGTGTGCTCATTTTGAAAATGTATTTTCATTTATAGCATTATATATAAAACCTATAAATGATCCGAACAGTATGCATTTGGTACATCTGTAGGTATTTTTTTTACTTACATTCACAGTATCTTCCAGGAGGGAGAAATGGCAATGAAGTTAGCTCACGCTCTACACATAACTCAGGTGCTCTCAAATTCTCTAGGCATCAGTCATAAAAAAAAAATATAGGTAATCCATCATGGGCAGCTTGAGATACAAATTCCTCACAAAATTTTGACATCCGGAGGTTGTCTAGACAAAATAGAAATCTTAATTTGTGAGAAAAAGAGTACAGAGCAAAACTAATGTGAAAAAAAATGATTAAGAAATATAAAATAGTATGTTTTCAGGACAGTGGGAAAGCAGTCAGTTATTTCTGGAACTTTCATTGCATAAAAATATCACAGAGCCAAATTCTGCCCTCCGATGATTTTTCTTATGGTTGCTTGAGTCCATATGTTTCTAGAAGCTCAATTTGTTTCCTTGCATTTCAAGATCTAATCGTGCAGCCATTACATAGGCAGAATCTCCATGAAATTAAATTTTGTGTGTGTGTGAAACATTTATCAGAGTACTTCTTGAAGCAAAATGTGATCAAAGACTGTGGAGAACTGGGGTTAGTGGGAAATAAATTGCAGATCCCCAAAACATGGCTGTATTTCCTAGGTTTTTCTCACGAGGACTCCTCCATTTAGAACGTGCCAGGAATATCCCAGAGAATTTTTATTTATTTCTGTCTGTAATAATAATAATAATAATAATAATAATAATAATAATGGTGCCCTTCATAATTTCCTTTTTGGGAAAAATGTGATTTAAGTCAATAAAACAAAAATTTCTACATGAAGATCCATAAAATTTAGAAAAATAAAAAGGGAAATCAGACAGCCAGGGACTCTGCTAAAAACTGTTATTCTGAAAGTCTGGTTGCCAGTTTAATACCATATGGTCATTAATTGTGCAGGATAGAGTAAAATATTATGTGCTTTTCTGTGTAATTAATGAATCTTAAATTCCAGAATTTCAAAGAGAAAGAAAATGATTATGCCAGAGTTCAGATACGCAGAAACATCTCTGAGATGTCACAAATCTTTGAAAGTTTCTGGACACGTCTTATTTCCTGTAAAGCTCAATTCATCTTTGAATCAAAAGTACCTGTTTCCTTTTTCAGATAATAAGTGAAAAAAAAAAGAAAAGAAAAGAAAAAGACTCCCCTACATCTGCACAAAATATGTCTATCCTCATTAGATCCATTTTCTCAATTAAATTCAAGTTTCTCTGTCCAAAAGGCATAAATCTGGATATTGATTTAACTATAAAATCATGAAACTCCCGGTAGTCTTCTAAAACCATTTTACTTGGATGAGCATATAAGCTTTTAAAATATCAAGTTATTCCAGTATTTAATACACATAACTGCTTCCAGAGGGCTAAAGGCAGTAAGACACAGCTGCCCGTTCCATTGGAAGAATTGCAACTACATTGCTAGCTAGTATCTTACTACTTTCTCTCTTTCTTCCCAAGCGCTTACTTCTATTTTATTCAGCATGAGTTTGATACCTTCTGAACATGAACTATATCACCAGCAGCCAAAATCAATAACCTATCTAATCAAGGCCCTATAAACTAACAACAGACCCTTGGTGCTCTGTTCCTATAAAATGCAGTTCATTTTAAATCCTTCCTTCCAAAATGGTCTAACTTTAAATTTATTATACTCTCCTGACAAGGTTAGAGCATTGTCTACCGAAAGTTCTAGAAGACTGTTTGGGGGAGCAAATCAATTACCTCTCGCAAAGGAAGGACCTCTCTGGGCTTGCCTTGCAATCTTTTTTATTTAGCTTCAATTTTCTTTTGAAAGCAAGGAATCTCTGCTGTGAAGCTTTCATGCGGCAACCAGCTACTTCCCTTCAAATAAAAATCATGAGTAAATATTTCATAGACATGTCTCTCGTGTGAATTGCACAATATGAAAAGGAGATGTTAAAGAAATATTTCTCTAAATCATACCAAATGAGAAATACAAACATTTTCCTAAGATCTGTGATGTTTTGAAGTGGAAGTCATAAATTCTCCTTGCATAAAACATGTTTTTATTTTTATTTTTTGATAGCCAGAAAACTGTGGCTGAATAGCCTTCACTCAATGACTTCATAGTGGATTTGATACTGAGGTTTATTTTAAGCTTTTTCAAATGATATTTTCCATCTTCAAACTGAGAAGGATTTTATGCCTTGAAAGATTATTCATAGGTATCAATGTAAGCAAAGGCAAACTTTATCCAAAATTGCTCTTTTTTTTCCTTCTCTACCAGATTTCTGACATTAAACACATGTGTGCAAAACCACTTACCATGAAAGGGGGTGTACTTGTGTATTTTACTTGTGATATAGGTCTTTCTACCCAAATAAATATAGATCTACTTCAAGAGAGTAGAACCTTATTTCTACTATGTTTCTGTGATTAGCATAAACACTAACAAACACACAGCTGTGGAACTGTATGGAGATGAACAAACCCAGAAAACAGCTGGACATAGTGAGTCAAATACCCACAAACATGTGGGCGTGAACTGTATCGTTTCTTGGTGAACTGCAACCCCAAGATCCCTTAAGAGCAGTATAAGAAAATAAGTTTGCTATAAACATAACAAACAGGATGTGTACTAAGAAACTGGTGGGCAAGCAGAAATGAACCCATCTATTCAGAACCCTCACAGATGCCTAGTGTTAGAAAAGGAGGGCCATAAATGAGTATTGATAGGCAAACATTAGTGCTGAGGTTGGCTCCCGATGCTGAGTCTAACAGCATTCTTATCTACATTCATTGATCTCAGGAGCTTGGGTTCTTTTAGGATCTACTGATGGCCCCATATTTCAAAGAGCTAATCTCTCGCACAGTCTTCCTTACTGACTCCACATCCACTCTCAGGAGCAGTGTCAAGGCTAGCTTTCATTGAAACCTTACCCTGATCACAGCTAGAAGCATTTGCCTCTTCCTAGGAGAATACACTCTGTGGATTGGTTAACTCTAGAAGGAGCCCCCTGTTCCTGGCCAGGGCTCCTTAGGTTATGAGTTGTTTTGCCAAATGAAGTGAATGAAAGGCAAATCTTCCTTGTCACCTCGGCTTCCCACAACTCTCCTAGCACCAACCATGCCCAGTAGCAA
This sequence comes from Cricetulus griseus, assembly GCF_003668045.3. NCBI lineage: Eukaryota > Metazoa > Chordata > Mammalia > Rodentia > Cricetidae > Cricetulus > Cricetulus griseus. Next base: position 45,727,465 of record NC_048601.1, read on the forward strand.
GCACAGTTAGCCCAGTAGCTGTTAGAGATTCTCTGACTGGTTTAAGTTCACTCATCTGCATCATAACTGAGCCTGTTTCTTTATTTTTCTCCAACATAATATTTTTATTAATTAATTTGGGAATTTCATACAGTGTACCTCAGTCACTCTGGCTCTCTGTTCCTCCCATGTGTGCCTTTAAACTGCTAAAGTATCCTAATTCATGCTCTACTCAAGATCCCCAAAGAGGCCTCCATCCAAAATGCTTATATTCTTCCCAGAGTGCATCTTGAATAACAGAAAACACTTCATCCTTTTTCCTTAAAATTGCTTCTGTGGAGGAGGCACTATTGCCATGATAAAAGCTATTCAAGATTTAAAACTATTGTCTGTTTCATATCTAGTTGGAGTTCTAAATCAATACTTTAGCAGCTACCATTATAATTTGCTGGTGTGATCCTTCAAATTCAGTGATGAGGATGACATCAGCATCAACAGAGGTGACTATAAGCTTCTTCCAGAGTGCAGCATATCTCTGGAGGCATCACCAGTGCAGCCCATAGTCATGAAAGATTTAGCAGCTGGAGTGCCATAATACTATCAGAGTTGGTCATCATTGGGGTCTGTGAATTTCATTTGTTCCCCTAGCACTCATTATGTTGACAAGAAAGCTGATGCATTCAGTTGGCCAAAGTCTTGAGATGCAGATCTTTCCATAGATGAAAAGTAGAAACTTCTGCAGGAAATCTGAAAGATACACTCACTCTGGGCATATGGTCTCTGTCTCTTTGGCATCTTCTCAAATGCATCTCCCTGGAATACTACATGCTGGGGTTCACTGTGCCCTTAGCTGTGAAAACCCCAAATCTGCTGCTTTAGGGAAACACTGCATCTCAGCATGGTCATATTTTTATTATGGTTTTCTTTATTTACTTTTCGTCAGAAAGATGCCTACTATGAACCCTTATAATCCTGCTCGATATTTAAATGCAAAAACCACTGACTGTATATACTCTACAAATGGGTACACTATTTTATAGCAAATAACAAATCATTTGTTTCTCTACCAACCTTGTTACTTAACATTAGCTGAGTATAGTTTATAAATAAATAAAACTGCACTTCCTAATAGGTATCTACTAGCTATTTTTAGGTTTTTGCTTAAAATAAAAATAAATAGAAATAAATTAGAAATAAAAAAGGGTCTCAAGATGAGACATGAGACTAAGAGAATACATTAACCTGTTTATTATATCACAGAGAGTGAGTGAGAGAGAAATAGAAGAGAGCAAGAGACAAGGCAGAGAGAGAGGCAGGGAGAGAAGAGAAGTGAAGAGAAGAGAGTGAAGAGAGCATAAGTGGGTAAGGGTCTGTCTTTTAAAGGGGTCCTCTACAACTGCGTGCAGACTTTGCTACCATGGAACTCTGGGCTGACCAGGGTACTGCCTGAGTGGATTCTGCCAGGTAACAGGGGCAGGCCAACATAATGCCTGAACCTTTCAGCTATAGCTGACTATTGAACACATAAAATATAGCTAGTTCAAATTCAGAAATACTGGAAGCAAAATATGCACCTGATTTCAAAAACTAATTATGATAAAGATTTATACTGATTACATGTAAACATGATATTTTAGATATACGAATTAAACAAAATATACTGTTGAAACTAATTTTGCCTCTTAATTTTTACTGCAGCCAATAGACAGTTTTATATTGCACATATAACTCATTGCAGGCTGATGTTATATTGAACAGCACAAGAAGACAAAAACAGATCAAAAACCAACCAGAGAGGATCATGGCTAGAATACTTACAAAATCTTCTAGCTATGCCAACTTCCAAGAGTCTTTCTCCTAAAGCATAAGAGAGGGAAACCTATTGAGATGGTTCATGTACAACTCTAGACTTCATTGATTCAGAATCTACTAAATGGTCACTCTGGTTCAGTGTGGTGGTGACAGAACCTAGAAATGGGAGTCCATTCTATCTCGCCAGGAGTTCAGAGAGCTCAAATCACTCCTATTGTCCTTAAAATAATGCTTAATGACTGCAAAATGTCCTGGTTTAGGTGGTGAATGGCTCCTATCTAAATAACAATAGACTTGGGCCCTGGCGGGTTTACTCGCACCCTGAAAGCTAGGTAGTACCTGTAGCTATGGAGAGTCTTTAGGATTAAGGGAAGTAATTGCTATTTGCCCTTTATACATGATAATAGAAGTCTTCTGCCATTGTCCCCACCTTTGATTGATTACTTAAAATGGCATATATGTAAACTGAGGCGCATTCAGGATGGACTGAATTGCCCTTCTGACTGCTACTCTGTCTCTGACTTTAACTCTTTTAGCTAGCCTTTTCCTCATCTACACACTCCCACTCAGGAGCAGACCTGGGCCTAATTGGCTGGTCCTGACTGCAGCCCCACAAACACCAGTCTGTGACATGATGGCTAATCTTGTCAATGTAGTAGGAACTTCGTCCAACGGGGGTATTTTTCTCTGAGCGGGTCTGACATTGCCATAAAGGACTAACTGAAGGGTAAACAACCCTCTCTCAGAGATGCAGAATCTTCCAGTCAGGTAGCCCAGGCATAAAGTGGTCCAGGAAAAGGCAAGGCTTTGAAGGGACCAGCTCCCCATTTTGGCAGCCATAACAGCCTAACACATGCTTGCCTGACCTTGCCTTGGTCACTAGGAGGTCAGATGCCTGCCTTGTGGCAAGGAACCAATCAGAAGTTAGCTGGTGGTGCTATGCTTTATGGCTCTGGGTGTGATTTATGGACAAGTACACAGCAATGATGTGCAGAGCATAGCAACCACCCTGGGAGGGCCTATGGGCTATAACAACCATTTGATCAATCAACACAGGGCAAGTCCTCCAAGCCTGGAGGCACACCAATCCTGAGGCTGTGCATACCCCTAGACACTCCCCTTACTGTTATTGTTTTGTTTAAAAAGAAGAAAAGAGAAATATTGAGACAGACATATTGACTATAAATTTATTATAATGCAGAATGGGGAGACTAAGAAGAGGAACAGGGGTAAATGGCTGACCGCCATGGCCGGTCGCCATAGAGAGACAGAGTGGGGAAACAGAGACGGGAGAGCACAGAGAGAGAGAGAGAGAGAGAGAGAGAGAGAGAGAGATTGAGAGAGAGAGAGAGAGAGAAGGGAGAGGAGAGAGAGAGAGAGTAAAGGGGGAGAGAGAGAGAGAGAGAGAGAGAGAGAGAGAGAGAGAGAGAGAGAGAGAGAGAGAGAGAGAGAGAGAGAGAGAGAGAGAGAGAGAGAGAGAGAGAGACGGGGGAGAGAGAGAAAAAAAAGAGTAAAGGGGCAGGAGCCTATCTTTTAAAGGGGTCCTCTGCACCTGCGTGCAGACTTCTTTCCCATGGAACCTTGGGCTGACCAGGGTATTGCCTGAGTGGATTCCACCAGGTAACAGGGGCAGGCCAGCATAATGCCTGAACATTTCACTTACACTGCTCTATAAGATCTTTGCCCCATGGTTTCTCAGAGTCTTTTCCCAGCCATCTGCCATGGTAGATGGATGAAAGGCCCTAAGCTAATATGGGGTTAGCTCATTAAACAACTGCAATAAAACCTCTTGCTGTTTGCACCAAGCTTTCGACTCTGCCTGGTGATTGGGGTTGTCGTGGTCCTGGGCTGACATCTGGGGGCTTCATCTGTCACCTTTCACTTGTTGCTGGCAAGTGAGTTTATCAATGATGCTTCTGCGACTGTCACCACACTCCATTGTCATCAGACTCCAGCTGCTTCAGCCTTCCAACATGACTGAAGCAACCACCTAGTAATCTTCAAGGTCTTCAGCACCAGGTTGGACTGCTGAGTTTAGCTAGCTGTTTGGACTGAGCCACTACCAGGTTCTCAGGCTCTTGAGCAAGCAGAAGGCCACCGGTAGACTACCCAGGCCCTATAATGTGAGGTAATCTAATAATGTTGCAAGATAACATTATACCAGTTCTGTTCCTTTAGAGAAATTGGCCTGACACAGTACTTAGGCAATCACGATTCTAAAAGAAAATAGCTAGATCCAAATCTGACTTAGCATTGAGGAGGTATTTGTGCTTAAAGCAGGTTATACACCTTGAGAACATGACATGCTACATTTAGGAAGCATGTCTATAACATTATCTCTGGGGAAAGTGGTAATTGAAGTAAATATTTTCCAAATATAGACATGGAAACATCATCACTTCCTTCATGGCGGAGGAATTTCCAACCCTGATCTATCATTCTGACTTTTCCCCCATAAAGTTTCTGGAAACAGCTTCCTACATGTCTTCCTACATCCCTGTATTCTCTCCCAGCTCTTATAACAAAATGTCATAAACTGGGTGTCTAAGACACAACAGGAACTTATTTTTTATATTTTTGTAGGCCCTGCCGAAAGGGACTCTTGAAAGGAAGCTAAACAAGGAGACCAACAATAACATGATACACATACCTTGCTTTATTCCACACACTCGTCTGCAACCCTTTAATATAGTTCCTTAGGTTGTGTTGACCCCATCCACACAATATTTCCCTTGCTACTCCATAACTGTAATTTTACTACTGTTATAAATTGCAATGTAAATATCTGTGTTTTCTGTTGGTCTTGGGCAACCCTCATGAAAGTGTCATTTGACTACCAAAGGTTTAGAGACACACTGGTTGAGAACCACTGGCTTAGTGGTCTTGTTTCACTTTCCAGCAGAACAGAGAAAGGCCTCTTCAGAACCAGCTTGCCTTCAAATGAACCAGTCAGAAGTGGCCCCAAGATTCTTAAGTAATTGATGTTACTAAGTCTCTTAAAGCCTCAGAAAGGGAGACAAAGCCACACTTCTGGCAAACTTGATGACTTCTGAATGAGAACAGCTCCCCTCTCTCCCAGCAGTGTGCTAGGAGTTCTCCACATATCACCTCACCTGGGGCTAAGTGTCACTACCTTTATCATGGAGCTGGGGACAAAGAAGCTGGGAAAAATGGGGCAACTGGCTGAAGATGAGAGGTGGCCAGACACAGAGCTGTCTTTTGAGCTTCTTTCTTCCTGTGTCAGAATCTCAGATGTTTGATACTTATCGCCCCTCCTGTGACAGTGTGAGTATTAGCAATATTTAAAAAAGGAGCTTTTGTGAACATTTAGAAACAGCACAGACACTGCAGAGTAGATTCACCAGTGTCTCCATTAATCAATTTATTCAAGAAAATCAGTTTGGCAGGCCCTTGCCCTGAAATCTTCCCTAAAAATAGAGTTCACGAGTTGATGGAAACAAAGCTAATACTTGGGGAACACTCACAGCTTTGCTATGAGATCTATTCACACATACACCTAGTACTTTGTACCTTAGAAGCTATGAGCCAGAAAAATCTTGAAGCAGTGTTCATGATTTTGTTCAGCACAACTCCAACTTCAACTGGGGAATGTCCATAAAAGTTAAGAAGTTACTGCTTCTCAGTCACTGCTCTTGCTTCCTTTTGCACCTACTGTCCTCACCCCAGATGCCACCCCTGGGCCAACTTCCTCACATCAACTTTTCATTATTCTTTCCCTCTTTACACACGGTCACTAAATTGCATTCTCAGAATCTACGAGATTTAAGTTCAAAGTGCAACCTGGTATCCAAAATCTTGCAAAACAATGCTTAGGTGTAGTTCTTAAGACATTACAGCACCAAGGAAGGGAGAAAGAAGGCAGATGCCTGGAGCAAATCTATATACAGACAGAATTGAGCTCGTGATCATCTAGAGTATTTAAAAATTAAGATCCGTTTTGTAATCCCAAGAGCAATCATTGAGATAAGGAGAAAATATGTAAAGACTAAAAGAAAGGTAACCTGAATTTTATAGCAAAAATACAAAAGAGAGCAATGAAGAGACAAGAACAAAGACAACATGAGTTAAGCAATAACTAGCCAAACATAAGAAGTGCATCCTGCTGTGTCAAAAGCTACAAGAACCAAGAAGGAAACATCTAGTCATAAAACAGTCAGGGTGATCAGATGGTGTAGCAATTTAGAGCACTGGCTCCTCTTCCACAGGTCTCAGGTTCAATGCCCAGAAGCTACATGGTGGCTTGCAAAGTTCTGAAACATCTGTTCCAGGGGATCTGATGCCCTCTTCTAACTTCCCTGAGCACCAGGCACACATACATATGTTGTGAACAGACACACATGCTTGCAGACAAAATATGAAGTAAAATAAGTAAATCTAAAAGATAAGGCTGGATTATAAAACCAGATATAGTTAAATGCTATCTGTGGAAATGTTTCAGATTCAAAGATATGAATTAGTCACAAAGATGGAAGTAGCTAAAACCATGTGAAATATAATTTAATAAAGAATCGGACAAGATGTATAAATACCAAACAAAATAAACTTGAAATCTTTTAAATATTAAAATCATTTTGAGAGACAAAAGAAGATATTTCATAATGACAAAATAAGTAGGCTAGTTCTCCAGAGTTGAACCACACTATCAACCAATGCTATCAGTAAGGCATGTCTTAAATCACCCAAATACAGCCCAGTATGTGTTCATTCCAAATGCAAATGGGACAATCTCCATATTCATCCTGACACTAGACCATGTCACACAGTTTAAAAAAGTTAAATGAAATAAGCATATGCAAGCCATGCACTCTGATCAAAATTGAATTAAACCGAAACACTACAGAATAAAATTGCTCAGTTCAGAAATACATAGAAACTAAACAATATACTTATAAATAACTCATACTTGAAGAAAAATTATGTGCAGAGTAAAATGATGATACAACATACAAGCATGTATGGTTTTCAGATAAAATCATCCTTGGAGGGAAAATGTTTGAAATGACAAGGTGAAAAGTCTTATGTTAAGATCGAGGAATAGAAGAACACAGAGAGTCCAAGGCAAATGAGAAAGCTGATACTGTGGAGCTGCCTGAGTGTGGCAATTGCATCCATGAACATCCTACACAGAATGTCTCTTGGATGATGTAAGAATGAAGAATGTCCTTCAAGACATGGGGAGACTTTGCCTGTACAGCCACGTAAGGAAAACAGATAAAAACTACCTGCAAAGAATCAGAACTGTCATCTACAGACGGGATGAGGCAACATATGATAACTCTTAAGGACAACAAGCCAGAATAAACAGAGACTGGAAGTTACAGGATTGAAGACCCCTAGAAAAAAAAAGAAAAATTTATTCCTAAACACAAGAACACCGAAGACCCAAAAACTAAATTAAAACTGCCTTTCATAATAACATCAGAAACGTGAAATATTGAGGAGTAAGTTTAATCCACCCTAGATATATTCACTTAAATGTATAAATCCTGCTGAGAAAAAAAATCCAAATAAATATAAAGATATATCATACTCGTAGATTGTAGTATTGTAGAACTGGTAAGTTGGTGACTATCTCAAAAGTTTTAAAACTACACAATCTGATTTTACCCTACCCTGGGCACAAGCACTCTGATGGCATATAAGTCTCTGAAGTGAGGAAGGCTCACATGAATCTCCACCTTAATGCTCTCTGGCATGAAAAAAGGCATTTTACCACTCAGATCTTTCTTACCTCTACCCATGATACACAGTTAATCAAGTGTCTCTTTGCAAGACCATCATTAGAGTTAAAGAGAAGAGGACATGGCCAGCAAGTAGGTAAAAGTACTTGTCACCAAGCTTGATGACCTGAGTTCAGTCTCTGGATTTACATGGTAAAAAGAGAGAATCCACTCCCCTAAGTTGTCCTTTAACATTATACACTCATGCCATGACATATGCTCATTCTCTCTCTCCTCTCTCTTCTATCTCTTGTCTCTCTCTTTGTATGTCCCTCTGTCTCTCTCTTATACATACATACACACACACACACACACACACACACACACACACACACACACACAGTAAAGTAACAAAGAAAAGAGGACATGCAAAGGTTGACCACCCTTCCCCCAATGTCAGGCCAAGAGTGCAGGATGGGGGGGGGATAACAATTTCTCAAGTTGCCAAGTTACTTCCAAGGTTTTCTAAAAGAATTTCTGCTCCACCAATTTTGGTTCAGTTACTACCTATAGTGATTTCCTATTCTATATAGGTTCATTCTCTTTGCCTAAAGGTCTCCATCTCTCTGTTTCAGCTAAGGAGTGCATTTCTTTGTGTGTATTTTGATTCACATCCCCACCCATCTGAGGCCAGGTAGATATCAATTCACAGAATTCTGCTCTCATTAGCTAAGACTGAGCTTCCAAACCCTTCTTCTCTGTCTTTCCAGGAACCAGATTGGTCAGTGATTTCACAGCTAGTTGCTGTCTCTTCATCTACATTAAATCCTCAAGGTTTTATCTTTCCATCAGGCAACATTCCATGACCATGAGAAAAAAAAATTAATGAAAATGTTTCAGAAAATGGAAAGGTCCCAAGTATATTTAAAATATTTGTAAAATGTTTGTTAGATCTTTGGCCACTAGCCATTGAAACATACCTTTACTACTTTGTCTTCTAGAAGTATAAATGGCTCAGCAGGAAGGAGGCATGGTAGAGAAACTATAGAGACCTGAGAAGGAAAGGATAGCCTCACCTCAGAGTCCAAGGGAAGCCTTTCACCAACTGAAAAACAAAGTTCCATCATAACTAACAACATTCGTAATAAAGTCTGTGCAGGTAAAGCTGCTATTCTTTTTTATAGAGACACATTTTATTGTGACTGGCCCATGAGAAACCCACACGCACAAGCTTCCTTCTCAGTGCCTCTTTTTATACCAGTCCTCATGTTTAAGCCTATATTAAAATATCTTTACTTTCCCCCAACTCTGCTCCATAAATTAGCTAGTCTTAAAATTCCTCTCTGCTGCACAACATGGACTGGCCTGAGTCAAGGTCCCTAAAAATCAAGGGAAACTCCTCAAGTTGCTGATGACATCTAGAAGCTGTGCTGGACACCAAAACACTGACAGGAAGGCTCAATAAAGTAAGTTGAAGTGTGTCAAATATGTTAGTGGTAAGGGAATGTGTATGCTTGTTCTTGAACACCCAACTTATCATGAAACACTCAGTAGAGCTTCCGTGAATGAGGCAATGGACAAGTGCCGTCTTCCCATAAGTGACAACTTAGCAATTCTCCAATCCTTAAAATAGAAGACTACACTCAAAAATTTCTTCTTCTTTTAGCTCCTATAATTCTTCCCAATGAAAACATCAGACATTTTCCAAGAGTTTAGACATCCAAATTTCAACCCAAAGACCTGTCTTTATCAAAGGAAATAACTGTTCTTGCTAAGGTTTTATTCTTCAATTGACTTCTAAATTGCCCCCTTCTTTTTTTTCATTCATTACAATAGATAACAGCCTACATCATTCCCCTTTTGTCACTTTGGATGGGAATCTTCATTCTTTTGCTTCATTCTTCAGTATTGTCTCTATTAAATACCAGTTATTGAAAATTTCAATGAAAAGCCCATGGTTGTCCCAGTTGAATGAAAAATATTGGCCCTTTTCTTGGCTTTGCAGTATCACAGTGTGCATGACTAACCTTGGATGTGAGTCTCTCAAAGATACTTGGACTCAAAATACCTGATTTCAAAGATTCATTAAGAGAATGGAAAAGTCAGGGCTAAAGAGATGGCTCAGTGGTTAAGAGTGCATACGATTCTTGCAAGAGAACCCAAGTTCAGTTCCCAGCACCCACATCAGGCAACTAACGACCCATAACTCCAGCTCCAAGGAACTTGACACCATCTTGTGGATACTGTGGGCACCTGCATTCACGTGCACATACCCACATACATATATACATAATTATATACATAATTAAAATCAAAATTTAAAACTAAAGAAGTCAATGAGTGAATCTACTCATAAGAAAAGACTTCAGTAGTTTGGGATTCGGTTCAGAATTCTTAGTGTGACAATTCATTTCTTCCAGGGATCTAAATGGGTAGTCCTAGCAGGAAAAAAAAAAAACTGTTCTACCCCATGACTTTCAATAGGATCCCAGGTTAGCTGATTTTGCCTTTTACTTTATTCATCACATAGGGTAGGGGCTTGTCTGACTGTAACTTACATATTTTGCCTAGGAGAAAGTAACTGGGGACTGAGGTTTTGTTTTGAGTGTTGGCTCCTGATACTTAAAATGTTGACCAAATTGTCCCTACTCTACAGTCAAAATCAAAGTTTCCTATAAAATTGGAGTAAGAGTAGGTAGCAACAGCTATAAAACTCTTGATTGCTGCTCCAATGTAAATGCTTATTAAATACTTACCAAATATTTCCAAAAGGTGCACATTTAATATTTGGGAGTTCAACACCTCAGGTTTATTATTCGCCACATTGTGTCTTTCTTGACAAGCTCTCCCTTTCCATCTATCCTCAGCAAGAACTGGATTTTTAAGACAGATGAGGTTTTTGTCCAGAATAGAGAAAGAGGATAATTTACAAAGATACCAAATCTGAAAAGATATTTCTTGACCATCTTCTATGTTATTATATCAGACTATGAGAGGAAGGGAGAGAAAGAAAGCTTCATTACTGCCAAAGTCAATTTGACTCTTGCAAACCTAATTAAACATGTCTGAGGCCCTAAGATATATCATCCCCAGATAGCACCACACTGTGAAGTTCTACATCTTATTAAAGGTTTGCATTAATGCTTCCTCAACATAAATTGTAGACCCAGACAGGTACTATTTGAGAAGGCTCACAATAGGAATGACCTAAATTAGGGTGACAGAGGCAAAAGACGGATTGCTGATGCCTGTCTTTACAAGAAGAAGGATGAGGATTCCATCTGCCATTATGGCCCAGTTCTAATGTGCTAACATTAACTCCTGACAAAGCTCTCTTCTATGGTCCTTAGGCTTCCCTGCAGTTCTACATGAGAATAGGGGTTTTCAGTCTGTGAAGAAATAAACCCAACCCCAGGGTCATGGTGGCAATGCTGAAAGTCCCTTCCAGACCCCTGAAATGCCATATTTTACTAATGAATAACATGAGGTCTGGATTTGTGAAACATCTGAGGTCATAAGCTATTATGTGTACTGTATATAATATACAGTGTTTTGGGAGAAAAGAAAGCTAATATAAATAAGTTATTGATCAGAATTGATTTAACCATAAAAGATACAGATACATGAACTTTAAAAAATTGATGTGGAACTTTATTGGTTTGTTTTATTAGTCCATGTCATCCATACTTAGCATGACTACCCTAAAACACCCCTGTGGTTCATGCCAGCTTCAACACTTCCTTCCCTGAGAGCTAGATTTTAAATTCCCTCTTGGGATGCTCCTTCTACATGGGATCAGAGGGAAAGTCAAAGTCAACAGGGCCAAAACAATTCTCACTAAGATTGCTCACGATAATCAGGAATCAAGAAATTTAGCAGATTAGCCTTCTCACAACAAGCTCTGCTTTGAGAATTCCTCTGAGCTTCTCCTGTTTCCTCCATGGCCAGCTAAAAGCCAAAACTCTTTGTGAAGACTGATGTCCAAAGCCATCCACTTCTGGTTCCTTGTGTTCCAGCCTGGCGTTCTTGTCATGAGTGCACGCTGGCATGTTTTAAGAAATGTTGAACATCATGAATGTTCAGTCTCTAGCTCTGCCCCATTCAGGTTCTGTCCCTCAGTGATGAGAAAGACATCGGAATGCAGAAATAAAAAGGCCAGTGTCTGGAACCAAACTTGAATATGTCTCTAACTGATCTTCCCCTGTCTTGGCTTACACTTTACGAAAAAGGAAAACAATAGGCTACCTTTAAATAAATACTGTGAAATTAAATACATGAATGCACGCAGCATAAAGAATCATGCCCCCCCAAATTGTTACAGTACTGCTGTTTTTATAGAAATGATTGAATTTACAAGCTAACAACACCTGACTGTGTACAGCAATGATTTATATCCAGGAATCAATATATGTTTCTGATTTAAATGTATTTGAACTCTGCCTCTACAACTGTGCTAAAGTGGAAGGGCAGTTTCAAGAAGTATGGGGGTATTATGGAAGCTTCAGCCTTTAATACCTAGATAGAATATCATTAAAAACATAGCAAGGTGTATACAATTCTAAGACATTGTGCTAAGTGAAAGAAATCATACACAAACTAACAAATATTCCATGGTTTTGTTTATACAAGGCACCTAGAAGAGTTCACTTCAAAATGTATAACCAGCTTTCTTTATCTGTACCACATTAAATACCTGTGATTGAATACTCCGTAAGAAGACTAGGGGCTGGAGAGATGGCTATGAGACTAAAGTACTTGCTGTGCAAGCCTGACACCCTGAGTTCAGTTCTCATACATACATTCATAAGAGAGGAGAATCATACATATGTAATCCCAGGGCACCCCTCCTGGAAGATGAGAGAATCTCCATTAGCCCAAAGGAGACCTAGCCTGGCAATATAGCAGTGAGCAAGAGAGGCTCTGCCTTGAGCAAAATGGTAAACAAGGACTGATACTCAGGGTTGTCTTCTGACCTACACTCAGACACATAAGTGGACAGACAGACAGACACACACACACACATGCACACTTCTCACAGTTTTGAAAACTGATAGTCTAACAACAGAACAAGACTCTGGAAAGACCCCCATCCCCCCTTGATTATATCCCCACATGGTGAATGGCATCATAATGCAAAGGGGCATGAAAGAAAGAGAAGTCATGCAGGAACCCAATGAGGCTGGGGATGGAGCAGTGACCAGACTTGTGTTTCATATAGCAGTGTTCTCACAGACTTCCTCTGGAGTCTTCCTTGCCACAGGCGGTGCCCTTGATAGCATAATGACCTCCAACTAGACTCCACCTGTCAGTCCTGCCAATCCCTCAGAACATGCCACCAGGGAATAATACATTCAACCTATATCCAATCATAGCATCCTTGGACCAACTCTCAGTTCAGCAATAGGAAGTTCCAAAGACAGATGGTAGTGATGGTCACATAATAACTTGAAAGTATTTAATGCCACTGTACTGCAGGCTTAAAATGTCCAAATCATGTGTTTTATATTAGACATGTTGCTGCAATATAGAAATGTCTAATTATCATAAGGCTATGGAATATATTTAAATGTGGTATTCCCTAATCATAAGATGGTATTCAAGGTATGAAAAAAACCCCTTTAATTCTTCTCTTTATGTTCCTCAGATTATACACATATATTTCTATTAATTTATGACCCCACCTCACTTTTGACAGGTACAATGAGAAGTTAACCCACAAAAATATGCACCAGCGTTACCCACTGCAGTGAATGGGGGCAGTAAAAAACACCCTGAAACTTGCAGAGCCCCCTCAAATGGAAAATCCTGTGCATTAATGGGTAAACTCTGACTGACATTTCAAACTTGCTATAGACTTGACATTTGATTGATGCGGTGACAGCTTTCGCAAACCTTATACACTGTCAATGCAGCCATATTAAGAACAGTTCTTGACTTTGTAAAGTCATTTTTTAAGAGAAAAAAGGGGGGACTTGAGGGTGAAGATTAGAAAATATCCCATTGACATCCCAAGGGCACTTACATTGAAAGAATAATGTTCCTTACTTTGGGGCCATTTCCTTGGGAGAAAATAGAAATATATGTGTGAGTCACACATATATACATTCTATTGTCCCTAGAAGAAATACACCTTCTAGGGACAATGTGTTGGCTGTGTAAGTCCTTGAGATTCATTAAAGGGCCGATGGAATGCCGACTCTGCGTTCATTTACGCACTGTGTGAGACAGTTCTAGTGAAATTCAATTGTGACTATGAATGCTTCCGACCAGATACAATTTTAACATTTTCTGCCACTGGAGTGGGAAGACCAAATAGCTATTGCGAATTCACATTTCCCTTTTCCAATTGATTGTGGTGCTCCCCTTGGAATGCCCCATGTGACAACAGTTCTACCTTTCCAATTCATTTTCGTGGGAAGAAGCCGAAACATGAAGCGATACCTTCTCCTCAACCACTCACCGTGGTTCCCCTAAGGGTATTTTTGTGTGAAAGCAAGCCACTGGGTAACAGACTGATAGCTTTTTGTCTTCCAAAGCTCATTGACTAAGAAAATAATACACATAAAGGCAGCCTATTCTAACAATATCCCAAGGGGGAAACAGTCTATTGCCACCCACGTTTAGTGATGGTGATAGAGAGGGCTAGAGAATAAAACACCTTGGGGGCAACAAAGGATACCACACCAGTTCTGTATGTTTTGATGGGGAGGAAATCAAGAAAACTACCTAGTAAGGAAATTCAGGAGAAGGTACCCACTGTCAATTATGATTAGCTAGGAGTTAGAAAAGAGTCCACGGGTAATAGATTTTCATTGAATTTGTGCATTGCTTTACTAAATGAAAATATAAAAATGGAAAGGACACAGAATGGCATTTTGCTACTGAGAGAGCACAACCTGTCCAGATTCTTGGGGACAGTCAGTGCCCAGAACTATACACTTGAAATGCAGTCTTTAAATCCTCCCTTCCAATTGCTGGATGATACTTATTTCTTAATGCTGCAAAGCAAGCATTCAATTTCAATACATAAATAATTTTAAATCTGAAGTAAAAACATGTTTCTGTATGAGATCCCATAATTATATCTTACTTCATAAACATTCTCACTTGAACCTGCACAAATGCAATATAATTAGGAAAAAGTAAAAAGCAACATGGATTTTTATTTCTGTTTACCATTTTACAAACATGGTTAAGCTTTTCCTTTTAGTGCCATTACATCCAGCTGTAAAATATCCTTAGAACTATTTTTAATAATCTGATTTTATTCAAAATTGCTTCCTTCCTCTGTATACTTATTTTGTAAAAAAAAAAAAAACTTAGTGTTTAAAAATTGTGAATCTATTTTAGAAGAGAAATGTTAGACTCACATGCTCTAAGATGAAAATTCCAGTGCTCTGAGTTTAAAATAGCAACAATGGTAGGAAATAAAACTGATTACATGAAAAAAGAAATCATGCAGTTCAATAGATGGAAGGATTAAAAGCAACTTTTGCCCTTCATTTTTCTTATTTTAAATTTTCGTGTGGAAGAAATGTAAGGCTTAAGTGTAGCCAGTGCTCTCAACACTTACTTATTTTCCAAAGTACACCATCCAGACAGACATAGCAATAACAACTGGGCCCATTTCACAGCTGAGAATGACAAAGTTCTTAGAGACTGAAGCAGAGAAGGAGGTAAGCATGTAGCCTCTGAACTTGAAAAGAATTAATAACCATCAATGCTGTTATGATCAATACTGATTGCCAACTTGGCAGGATCTAGACTCACCTTGGAGACAAGGCTCTGGTCATGTGTGTGAAGGAGCTTCTGGATTGGGTTGAGTGGGTTTTCAAGACCTTCTTTAAGTATAGTTAGTACCGTTTTTGGTCCCAGGCTGAATAAAACAAGAGAAAGCAAGCTGAGCGTGTGTTCATAACTCTCTGCTTCCTGATTGTAGTTGTCATGAGACCAGCCACTGCACACTCCTGCTTTCATGTTTCTGAACCATGATGGACTAGACCCTCAAACTATGAACCAAAAAACCCTTCCTTTCTTTCCTAGACTTCTTTTGTCTGGTTATTTTGTTACATAATGGAGAAGATTAACCAATAATGGTTTCAGTGGGAATCCAGTTTGGACCTTAACTCGTGGTGACAGGTCTCTCTACCCTGGAGGATGCAATCATTTTTAGCATCAGCTTTGTGTAGAAGTACAAGACCAGATTTATGCAGCAGAGATTTCAGGTGAGTGGGGGTCTCAGAGAGAACTGCTGGCTAGCAACTCTGATTATTAGAGTCTGCTGTCCAGCCCCACAGGATCTCATCTTCCAGCTTCCAATGCCCACAGCACCAAGCTCTTTAATCGTTTAGCCTTGTACATAGTAGCTTCCTCCTATGTCTATTAGATTTTCCTGGGCTCAGTTTTCTTGTTTTGATATTGGGACTTCTTATCTCTGTTTGGCCATATCCCTCTGTTAAAGTCTCCCCACTGAAAGCCTTAAGATGGGCCTGTTTTCATGACTAAGCTCTGACATAGTGTGTTTACAACAAGCAGGAACCCTTCCTTGTATCCATGTTGCTGCTAATGTAATAGCACAGGATGTCACATTTTCAACTCTAACAGAGATTTAAACATTGGTTCACATGGTTCTGTGGCCTAAGAAGTTCCTCAGGAATGGCCTTTAGGGCACAGGAATAAGCCACTGGGTCCCTCCCCTGTCTCCCAAGCTGCCAGGTCAAATAGGCACACAGATCATTGTCTTGGAGATGTTTGTGGAATAACACCTCCTCTTTACTAAAAGTAAAAGACAGGGGTCCTGTACCCTGTTCATTCTCTGCATTAACCCTCTATACTGCCTGCAAGATTGAGTCAAGGGTACCAAGCAAAGGATCATATTTTCCTGGAATAGTACAAGAATGCTGCTAATCTATTACAAATTCAAGAACAAGGCATTTCAAGTAAGGTTTGGGGACAAAGCCAACTGCGGCCCAACGTTTTGAAGCTTCATCTTGTTCTCTATTTTGTAGACTTATGACGAATATCCTCCAGCCGAAGCTCTCAAGAGCTATATGCCCAAACTTGGATGAGAACTTGTTCTAGCGAAATAATATTCTGATGAGTTAAATGCAAATGAATGAGAAACATACGAACTGGATTTCCCTTGAAACTCACAGGGATTTAAAAGTTAATGGGGAAAGTGCTGGCAACACACATTTAGACATTTTATTGAAACCAAGCTGTTTGAATAAACATCATACACTCACTAACTCAAACCGAAAGAGGGTTCACCAGCCCTTAATTATAACAGCACTCCAAGTGACGGGGAAGCATGTCACATTCACGTTTCAGATGGAAAGCTTCACCTCACAACAGACTTGGGTTCCAGAAACTTCTGCAGTTGTATTATAAAAACCCACTGAGACATTAAAATAGGCAGTGACGTTCTCAGCTCGGGCTGGCAAGCACCATGAGACAACTGGAATTTAAAAACAAGAAAAAGAAGTGTCCAGAGTGTAATGATTAGGTTTTGAAAGGAAGTTAGAGTTGGACACATAATTTGGAAAGAACGTGGCTTTTTAAATGCAGTAACCATTAACAAATCACACAGGGAACCATGGTCAGGGCTCTACTTTCTCCCTTCTGAACTAGAGCTTGTAATTAAGAGCTGCTTATATGTGAGAGATGGGCAGACCTGGGATGGAACTACAATTTTTCCAATGTCTAATGTCTAATGTTTGTATTAAGAAAGTAGAAAGGGTAGAATTTCTATGACCAGGTGGGACCACAACTGATACCATGAAGTGAATTCCCAATGGCTTGGGCATTAACTACCCTGAAATTGTCCAGGGTCCTGCTTTAGTAAGGACACAATGTTAAGTAAGGACACAATGTATAGTAAGACACAATGTTAACCAGATGATAGTTGCTAAACCCAGCATTCAGTATCCAAACCTTAGCTAGCACCAGAAACCCAGGAAGGACAGAGGGGTCAGCATCCCTGGAGCAATGGCTCAGTGGTTAAAGGCACTTGTTGAAGTGGTAGAAGACCTGAGTTCAGTTCCCAATACCCACATGATGTTTCACAGTCATCTATAACTCCAGACTCAGAGGATCTAATGCCCTCTTCTGATCTCCATGGGTACCAGCCACACACATGGTACACTTACATATATTCAGGCAAAACATTAATCACATAGGAAAATAATTAAATCTTAAAAGTAAACACAGGCTATGGGATAAATATGATTGGAATACAGCTTATGAATGTATAAATCATCAAATAATTAATAAACTTTAAAACATAGATTGCTTAATACCTGATCAAGGATATTACAATTCAGTATATCTGGGGGGTGGAGTCAAACATTTTCCCTTCTAGCAAGCTTCACATATGACGTTTTTTCTTCCAATTCCCTTTGTTAAATACTGTATTTTTCCAACAGTTGCTTTTGTACCCTTCTTAATTACTTTTCTACAGCTGTGGCAAAACACCATGACCGAAGCAACTTATAAAAGAAGGCAAATTTAATTGGGGGCTTGCTTGCAGTTTCTCAGGGTCCATGACCATCATGTCAGGGAACATAATAGCAGACAGGCAGGCATGGTGTTGGAGCACTAGCTGAGAGCTTACATCTGATTCGAAGTACTAGGCAGGGAGAGGTGTGTGTGTGTGTGTGTGTGTGTGTGTGTGTGTGTGTGTGTTTGAGAGAGACAGAAAGAGGCAGAGAGAGAACTTTTAAAAAGCAAAGTCCATCCTCAGTGACACATAACCTCCAACAAAGCCACACCTCCTAATCCTTCTCATGCTGTTCCACAAACTAGGGACCATGTATTGAAACATAGGAACCTATGGCAGCCATTCTCATTCAAACCACCATAGTACCTTTGCAAAACTAACTGGAACCCATGTGTATATCTAGACATTCTTCTATTTCCTTCACAAGTGGGTGTGTGACCCCTGTGGACCCAGCACACTCTCTTGAATACTGAAGTTGTTTATGTCAGTCCTGAAGTTGGACAAGCTGATTCTTCTACCTTGATTCTTTTTTCAAAATTGTTTCTGGTAGAAAGAAAATTAAGAACTGGCTTCTGCTCTTTTATATCCTGAACCTATCCATGACAATGTTTAGAATGAACTCTTCTATAGCTACAAAAAGATAATTCTTATGACATTTCAATTGACATTATATTTAATCAAAATATCAATTAGGAAAAAATTAACATTTTCATTTTGGGATGGAAAGCTTTATTGACCTCGACTCTTCCATTCCCATACATGAACACAGGTTGTACTTTCATAGTTTATTTGATTTCTTTTGTTGATGTTTTATAATTTTTGGCACATAGGTGCTAAGTGTGCTTTGTCTGGTTTCTATCCAGGTATTTCATTATAGTCAACCTTTCATAGGTGGCAATTAAAAAGTTTTGAGTCAGGCATGGTGGCACACTCCTTTATTTCCAGTATCTGTGAGGCTGAGGCAGGTAGGTCTCTTTGAGTTCAAGGCTGGCCTGGTCTACATAGTAAGTTTCAGTACAGACAGAGCTACATAGTAAAACTCTGTCTCAAAATAATAATAAAATAAAATTTATGGTTTCTTAGGTTCCACTGATATCTAAAAGTGAATTTTCTTTGTGCTGATTACATATTTCATGGCTCTGATAGACTGAATTATTTCTGAGACTATCTGAATATTCCTTGGGGTTTTTGTACAGATTATCATAACATCAGGGAAGGAATTATTCTTTTGTTTCTTTCCTTTCAATATGAGGGCCTTTTATTCCTTTTGCCTGCTAGATATATTGGTTAGGACTTGTAGTTTGATTCTAAATGGGAATGAGGATGGGCACTTCTTTGCTTTAAACCTACAGGGAAAGCATCCTTTCAAAAATAGCACAGTAAGTGAGGTCTCTGTGGCTTTTTGTAGATTATGAAACTGAAGAATTCCATTCCTTCTAGGCTAAGAGTCCATCATAAATGAGTATTGAAATTTGCCAAATCCTTTTTCTACATTGGCTGATATTTTCATGGGGATTTTGTTTAGATAATCAATATGGTAGATTGCATAGATCCTTAAATATTAAAATAGGCTTACAAGCACAAATGAATCCCAGATAGCCATAGAATTCAGGTTTAACAAAATGTTTAGATTGTATTAGCTAATATTTTTTTGAGGATGTGTTTTTATCTTTATTCCTGAAAAATGTTTTGTCTTTTTTCTTTTGGTAGAGTTATTTTCTTTCTTGCAGTAGTAATTCTGATGTCACAAATATAGGAAAGGTATAGTTCCTATCTTTCCCTTTCCTAGAAATGATTGGGTATAAATTATATTAGTTATATTAAATGCCTTATACAATTAGGAAAGAATGTTGCACTCTTTTAATCCCAGCACTTGAGAGGCAGAGGCAGAGGCAGAGGCAGGTAGATTCTTTGAGTTCAAGACCAGCTTCATCTAGATAGTGAACTCCAGTCTTAAGCCATATAGTAAGACCCTGACTCAGAATGAGAGAGAGAGAGAGAGAGAGAGAGAGAGAGAGAGAGAGAGAGAGGACAGACAGAAGGGAGGAAGGAAGGGAGGGGGGAGGGAGGGAGGGAGGGAGGGAAGGTAAAAAATTGAGGAGGAGGGGGAGGAGGAGAAGAAGAGGAAGGAGAAGGAGGAGAAGGAAAAGAGAAGGGAGGGAGGGATGAAGAAAAGGAAGGAAGTCAGATACAGCAAGCTGTGAAATTATGAAATTATTTGGGTGTAAATATTGCTGTCTCAGAAAGTTTTAGCTGTGGGCTGTATTTCCTCAATTATAAAAGGCTGTTCAGGTTCTTGGTTTCATATTGTGCCAGATGTGACAGTTGGCAGTTTCTGCAGAGTTGCTGCATTGGGTGTGGCATCACCTTATCATTTACTGCCTACATGATAATCCTCATTCCTGCTATTAAGGTTGTGCCTTTTTCCTTTGTCTAGCTTGTTAAAGGGACATCAGTCACACTGGTATTTTCAAAGAATCAGCCTTTTAGTTTTGTTAATTGATGATATTTATATTTGAAATTTCACCGATTCCCTTCTACTCTTCTTTCTTCTTTGAGGTTAACTTCTAATCTTGGTTTTCCTGTTTCTCAAAGTAGAAGGAAAGATGCTTTAAGAGCATTCTCTCTTTGACCACACATTTGATGTTGATTGTCAACTGCTTGACAACATTGCTCAGATCAATTCTCCCTGACCTTGCTGGTTCTCTCCCATCCTTAGAGCAGGCTGCTAGCATCTCCAAGTGTACTCATGGCATTGTCTCTTTCTCGTTCCATTTGTAGGGGTTGCCTTTGTAGATTCTGAAGTTCTTTGGTTGGGGAACAGCATATGTCAGTGGAAGATTGGAGAGTGTCTTAAGTGGCCTGAAGACTTTTGAGATCAGGGCATCAGCACTGGGAGAGAAGAGAAAAGTGTGTGGGGAAGGGGATTACAGGAAGTGAGAGACCCAGGGAAATGAATTGTAAGTCCTCTACTGTAACCACCAATGAAAATAACTGAAAAAATTAAGCAAAAGGGAATATGGCTAGATTGTTTTTCTCAATGTATTTTACCAAGGACACTGTGATAAAGTTCAGGGTTGTTTAGAAAACAGCATGAACTTGAAATATATATATATATATATATATATATATATATATATATATTGAAATTCTAACAAAGACACTTGAGAATAGAGAAATGGCAGCATTACCAGGAATGTGTTTTATTAATCTAGGTCAAAAAGGCTTTTACAAAGGAAAGGACCTTGTATATACACAGCCATACTGGAGCCTCCTGAAGTGGTCTCAGTATAAATAGAAAGGAGAGGATTGTTTTTTTTCTTATATATAGCATTTCAGAATGTCCATTACAGATGTAGCATTAAAAGTTTAATGTAAAGGCCAATTTGCTGCCTGTCCCTGTGAATGGCCTTATTAATAAATAATACATATTGTTTAATTAGAAAAATTATGGTCACGACAAAAATGTAAAGCATCTTAATAAGATGTCCTTATGAAAGGTCACTGCCCTTTCTAAATGTTTTCTAATGACACTTCTACCTAGGAAAGCTGTTTTTAAATAACACACATAACATCAACACAATCACTGCAGCAGCTTCAGCATTTCTAAGGGTTGTGGTTCAGCTCTGGAGTGACACTGGAAGGCTCACAACTTGTTCCCTAATGTGCTGTCAGAGGTGGGGCTCTCAGGGACTGATGGGATCATGAAGGCACTGAACTAACCAATGGATTCATCAGCTGAAGGATTCATAATTTGAAGGAGTTAATGGGTGGTGGCTGAAATGACAGGAGGAGCCTGGTTGGTAAGAACAGGTTACTGGAGGCGGGCTTTTAAGGACTGTATGCACCCTGGACTTACTGTACCTTCCTTGGGCTATCAACCTTTTGTCACAATGGGAATCTAAACAATGTTATTTCCTCAGGAGTCTCATTATGGAAGAAGGAAAAAGCTGTGCCTGGCACCCACCAGAAGAAGAACTTGTCTCCCCAAAAGAGATTTCATTCAGTCCAGAAAACTGAATGGGCCAGGTTGTAGAAGAGCCAAGAGCCAAGATAACATAAGCTGAGTGGTGGGTGGGATCACACTCTTACTGCTTAGGTACACATATATCTTGCCCTCTTTTAAAACAAACCCCACAACAAGACCCTGAGGACAGACATAAGGGAGCCATTGGACCTCTTTTTTTGTTCCTCTTCCCAATGTGACACATTGTATAAATCTCCTTTCTCTGCTCTCACTATTACTTGTCTGTTTAATGGGCTTCATAGGGACAAGTGGCTGTGTCTACCTTGTTAGAGCTGCCACAAACCAAGCATAGCAACCCCAGTAACATGTCTCACCATCCCCCACCCTGTTTTCTTCTCCATCTCTGCCTCCCTTTCATAGTAGCATGAGCCACTCTGTCTGCTAAGTTCCCTGCCATTGTGTTTTACCTCCTACAGACCCAGAAGCCACAGAGACTAGTGGCTGTGAACTGAGACCTCTCACATGGGAAACCAAAAAATACATCTTCTACCTCTTAAGTTTTCAGGTTAAGTAATTTGTCATGAGAACAAAATACTTGCTTCAAGAGAAATCCGATGTCTCCAAAAATGTTTAATAGAGTCACAATGACAGATCACTATTGGTATACTTCAATGGTTTATAAGTAAGAAAAATAAAGTTAATTTCATGATAAAAACGGGAAACTATACCTCAATGACTTCAAGTGCTTGAGGATCTGTTGAGGTCATCAAAGGAATGCTAAGAGCATTTGAAAAGGACTGCCCTAATCTGATGAGCTAATGGTATTTGGTGACTACTAGGGGAGGGAGAGTCAGTTTTCTTTAGTGTTGTGGTCCTAGTAGGAAGACTACGTCCCAGTAGATAGCCCCAACATTTATGTTCATATGGACAGCACTAATTGAATCCAATGGCTTATAAAAAGAAAAGCTAGACATAAAGGCAAACAGATAAAGAGAGAACGTGGGGGATCCTGTGGGAATTAGAGGGGTAGAATAAGAATGGGGTGGATAATACATTGTGTGTGTGTGGGGGGGGTAGGTGAAATTCTCAAAGAATAAATTAAAATATTGTATCAAAAGGAATGAACAGATTTCAAGGAAATCAACAAGGTATGTTAGGCACTGCAAGACTAGGGACTAAGAGAACCTACTTTGTGATTTGAAAGGTGAAGATAACATCTGTATCAGCCAAGGAAACCACAGATGTGTTCATGGCATTCCATTTACCCACTGTAGTAACCGCTACTGGCCAAAAAGGTCAGCTTCTTGAGTCCCAGAATATGGTAGAGACAGAAAAATTGCAGAATAAAGTGACTGAAAGAATGGAGAAGGGATGTACACAACTAAAATATTTTTACCAGATGTTTTATAACTGAAATACTCCAGTCACCATTGCCCAGGCTTATATATACTAATGATAATTCTGTTCCTTAGGAAGGTAGTTCTAAACCAACAGTGGTGTCTAATGCCTATAATCCTAGCACTTGTGACTAAGAGGATAGCCTCAAGTCAAAGACAGCATGAGCTACAGAGTAAGTACCAGGCTAGCCTGAGCTACAAATCAGACCCATTCACATAACAAATTCAGGCCTTTGTCAGAATTCCAAGACCAGCTACTCATTGACAAGGAGAACTTTTATTCTCATTGAACACAGCACAGCAACTCTGCTTGTTGTCCATCGTCTTAACTTGGAGTTAGTTTCTTGAGCAAGCACTCAAGAAACAGGTCTACAGATCTAAAATCCCACTAGTACAACAGATTAGGGAAACTGAGAATAGCTAAATGCCTTAATGACTTAAGTGCTTGAAGCTTGGAGTGGTTCACTGGGAAGCAAACCAAGATCATTCTGAGTCCTTGTCTTTTTTTTATCGTCACTTGATCACAATCCCACTAATGAGATGAAGGGCTTCTTCTGTGAAACGAGGACTCAAGCATGCTTAAAGCAATTGAATTATGTTTCTTTTATACAGGTGCTTCACAAACTTACTACCTTTATGTCCCTTGGGTTTCAAGCAGGGACAAAGACCCACTGGCCTTATTCACTAGTGGAAATCTGGAAATTCACACAGCACTTGGTAAATGCTTATTATTGAACAAATAAGAATGTGACTGACATGCCACTAATAAGCCTTGCAACTGAAATCTTAACTATTGGTTATGTTCAGGGAGATCATTTACCTTTGAGATTTAAGTCTCATTGAGATAAAGTCAGTCTGTCCTGGGTTAGCAAATCATGACAAATTATTTATTTGGAACTCTTTAGGAAAGTGTTAGTCAACTTTCTATTACTATAACAAAATAACCAAGATAATTAGCTTAGACAAAGGTTGTTCTGGATCACAGTTTAGAAGATTGTATATAGTTCATGAATGATTGGCCCCTGTCTTGGGCCTGAAGTAAAATAATGCATCATTGTGGGAGTATGAGATAGAGGGAAAACAACTTATTTCATTTATAGTAAAGAAAAAAGAAGAAGAGAAGGCGCCAAAGTCTTTCCATTCTCTTTGAAGGTATGCCCCCAAGACTTACAGGCTCCTCACAAGTATCTACTTCAAGGCACTCCCATCTCTCAAAATCAACATCACAGCTCCAAACATTCAATACATGGGTCTAAACCATAAAGCTTACACTGTTACTCCAGAAACCTGCTGTTGTGGTGGTTGATTTTACATGGTAAATTGGCTGGATTAAGAGATGCCTAGAAGCCAGTAGAACATTATTTCTGGGTGAGCCTCTGAGGTTGTTTCTAGAATACCCCTCTTGCCTAACATTGGTGGGCACCATCCAATCTACAGAGGGCTTAAATGGGCAAAAATCATAAAGAAAGAGAATATGTTCCTTGTTTGGACTTGTGTAGTCATTTACCCCTCTCAGACACTGGTACTCCTTCTTCCCCAAACCTTCAAACACAAACTAAAACTCCATCATGCCCAGCAGTTCTCAAACCTCAGGCTCAGGACAGAATAATATCAGCAATATCAAAACAGCTTCAATTTTTCTGAATCACATCAACCAATACAGACTTTGGTACCCATAAATAGGGGTCATACTGAAAATGTAGGGGCATCATTAGGACTAATTAATGAGTAGAGGCTAGAAGGATTTTGAAAAGGAAACACTTCTGACATTGGCTGAAAAAGAAATTGAACCACACACTGGATAATGGGTATAGTTGGATATTTATTATGGGAAATTATTCACAAGAGAAGCTAGTAACACAGGTTAGCTTCTGTAGCCTTCCAAGACCCGACTGGATCCTGAAAGAAGAAACTGGTGAGCCCTGCCCACTCCCCCATCCCCACACAAAAGGCTATTATGATAATTTTAATCTTAGATATAAAAATGGTGATAAATAGGATGTGGGAATAACATGGGTGGTAAAGTTCATCCTGATGAGGTGTCTCATGAGGATGTAGAGTATGTCATTAATTTTGTCATTAATTTGCTATTGTAAGGACAGATCAATTATGTTTGTGGACAATTAAGCTTGTGCACATTGAGATTGGAAATTTCAAATCAAGGTGTCTAAGTGGAGGCTTCAGTGGATTGCACATAACAAAATGTAAAGAAAGACCAAAAGGTGTCTATTGGTTATGGTAATTGCTGTGAGAAATTACCATAACCAAAAACAAATTATAGGAGAAATGGGTTTGTTTTAGCTTATTGTTCCAGAGGAGGTGTAATTTATCGAGGCAGAAAAGGTGTGACAACAAGAGTGTGAGGCCAGCCTAATAGTCAGGAAGCAGAGGGGTCACATTTCACCCACACACAGGAAGCAGAAAGAAAGAACAGGAAGTGGATAGGTTATAAACCCTCAAAGACTACTTCCTAAAGTTCTGTAACCTTCCCAAAATATCATTGCCAGATAGGGGACCAAGAGTTTAAATACACAAGCCTATAGGAGACTTTTCTCATCCAAACCACAACAAGGTGTAATGAAAGATTTTCAGCAAAAAAAATAAGGGGAACATAAAAGTACGCACCAGTTCTTGTTCAATATTGGAAGAAAGGAGAAAGCTAAAGAGGAGCCAAAACAAAGGCTTTCAGCCAATTTGAGAAGGTCATGGGCATGGATCTGCCATCTCAATGGAAACCTTGTACTAATTATCAACCTAACAAGTAAATAACCCAACAACTCAAAGTCAGGATCTACAGTCCAAAATAATAATAGAATAACCCCAAAGGTATTTCACAGAACATTGGACATGCTCTTTCATTGCAAGCCCAGATTTCAAAGGTCTAGGGATAGAACACTTTTAAAGGCAAGGTCACTGGTGTCCAATATCACCCATAAAATACTGTATTCTTCAATGTTCCATGACCCTAACCCTCTCATGTGTGGCTCCCATATACTGTACCCCCAAAACAACTGACAGCATCACTATCAAAGGATGTTCCAGATAGCCACTGGGTCAAGATAAAGTGGACTACTATATCAGCTCCATAGTAGATAAGACAAAGGCTGTCAATAGGGCAACTACCCCAGTGGGTCCATCACTTTTCCAGTTGGCATTAGGGTGGAGTATTAAGCCAAAGAAAATTATCTTCAAGACTATAGGTTTAATCGTGCTATCCTTCCCACCATTATATTTTAGATACAAAAGTGTTTTGATTTCTTGGTTTTACACTTGGAGAAAAATGTATTTCCCATTTAATCTTATCTTGAGTCTTATCCCCAACCAATTTAAATAGAATTTGGATAAGACTTTGGACTTTAGGCTTTTGAGATAGCACAGGAAATGATTCTGCCATAGTGAAATTAAATGAGCGTCTTTTGTACACAAGAAAAACATGAAGTTTTCAGGGCTAGACGTAAAATGTAATGGACTGAATATTTATACCTATTCCAAATTCATAGGATATAATTTTAATTTCACATGTACATGTGACAGGGAAAAAAGTGAATCCTTTGAGAGGTAGTTGTGCTAAGGTGAGGTACCCTGATTTCATTGGGATTCCTACCCTTGTACGTCTGACAGAGGATTAATATCCAGAATACATAAAGAACTAAAAAAGGGAGGTGGGGTCAGAAGACAACCCATTCAAAAAGTACATCTGGGATTTGAACAGAGTTCTCAATAAAATAAAAATGACTAAGGAATACTTTAAAAAGTGTTCATTAGCATCAGCAATTAGAGAAATACAAATCAAAATAACTGTGAGAACTCATCTTACTAGAATCAGAATGGTAAAGATCAATGAAACAGGCTACAACAAATGCTGGAAGGGATAAGAAGAAAAGGGAACTCCCATTCATTTTTGGTGGGATTGCAAATTGGTCCAGCCACTCTAGACATCAATATGTATAATCCTCAAAAGGCTAAAAATAAATCTACCATATGGACCAGCTTGGCATATGCCCAAAGGATTCAACATCCTACTTCACAGATATTTGCTCAGCTGTGTTCATTATTACTCCATTCATAATAGCTAGGAAATGGAAACAAACTGAATGTCCTTCAACTGTCAAATTGATAATGAAAATGTATAGTATATCCCTACTATAGAATATTATTGAACTATAAGAGAAAATATGAAATTTGCTCATCAATGGACAGAACTAGAAAAGATCATACTGAATGAGGTAGCCCAGACACAGAAAGATAAACATTGCATGTTCTCTCTAACCTAAGGTTCTTAGCGCCAAATCTTTAGATATGAGCACATAACCTGGAATAACTGCAGAAACTGGGAAATTAAAAAGGGACCATACTGGGGAGGGGGACAAATATGGAGGGAAATAACAGGATATTAGTGACCTGAAGGGGAAAATGAAAAAGTTCTAATAAGGGAGTTGAGAGGGAGCTAAATATAGAAGGAGTGAAGAAGGTAAAATAAAAAGATGTTTGAAAAATTCATAAGGGAACATACTATTAACTATCTACCTAAAATACCCATAATATACCCAAGTTGACAGACAAATGGAGTAGTTTATCCAAAAGCCTTAGTTGGCCTATCCCTGCTATCAAATATTAAATAATGATTGAAAGAAATTAATTCATTCTATATGTACTACTTTTTATCTAAACAGCATCTGACAGGGTAATATAGAAAATGATTCAAGTTTATGTTTATATAATTTTATATCCATTGTACTATGGAAGAACATACATCAAATTGTACATCTAAGTGCTGCTGTTAAAATATAAGATTAGAAGCAAAGAAGGTGAATCTAGTTTTTCTTTAATCTGTGTCATTTTCCTATTATATATAACTCCTATAGAACTGAAATAATGAAGTGTACATGAGTGTCAAAAAGACACAATATTGCACCAGGTACAGTCAAATATTCTGTATCAATATATTTTTGTTCCTGTAGTGATATACCTGAGAACTTTATAAAGAAAGGGGGTCATTTATCCCCCTAGAGGACTAAGGGCATGGCTTGGTGTCTGCTCAGCTCTGGCTAGCACAGTCTTGGCTGCCATTCATTGTGGAATTTGGCATAATGCTGGGAGTACAGATAAGGAAGAGATCACATGAAAAAATAGGAAGCAAGAGAGAGGTGAAGGGGACAAACATTTTTAATGACCTCTCATGAGAATTGACCAGTGTCCCATGAGAAAAATGTCTATTCCTTCTGAGGGCATTTTGCACGCTCAACACCATGTTTCATGCTCACAGTACATCTGGAGTGGGAACGGCTACTGCATAGCTTGTGGTTTATATTCAGGTTGGTTCCAGTTGGGTTTTCCCTCACTGTCATTTGCTTTCCTTACATTATACATTATAAACATGAATGTATTTAGTTGTAAAGAATGCAAGATCTCTGCCGGGCGTTGGTGGCGCACGCCTTTAATTCCAGCACTTGGGAGGCAGAGGCAGGCAGATCTCTTCGAGTTCGAGACCAGCGTGGTCTACAAGAGCTATATATATGAGATATAAAAGTAAGTGTGGATCATCCCAAAAATATTTGTGAATTCCTTCCCACCCAGTGCCACCTCTTAAAGATTCCATAGCAAGTTACAATATTGGAGACCAAGGCCCCTCATTAACCTTAGGGGACAAATACCCAAGCCACAATAAGAGTAGCTACAACTAAGTAGCTAAGTTTTGATACTGATATCCATTTATCCATTTCATCCAAACAGTCTGTTTCTCATAAGTGCAAGATTGGGGACAGGGCAGAGCTTAGATGTGAAAAAGGTATTGATTTAAAATGTTTCTACCCCTAAAGATAGTGGCCTCTGTAGTGTCTGCCTCCAAGTCACCCTTTAAATGAGTGAGTACAAATATTAAACATTTAATTAAGCATTTAGCCTCTTGCTATGTGACAATGTTTTCCAAACTTCTTCACTGAGAACACATTTAATACAGCTTGCCTTTCAGGTAGGAGCTGTTATATTACACAGAATAGATAATTACTCCTCCAAATTTACATGCATACGTCGAAAATAAGTCTCTCCTGTCTGTATAGTTTCTATTTATTAGACAACTAAGCTTGGTGGTACATGCCTGTAATCCCAGCTAACATGGAGGCTGACGGAGGGGTATCACAAGTTCAAGGTCAGCCTGGGCAACTGAGTAATCTACTGCCTCAAAATGTAAAAGTAAATGCAGGACTGGGGATATAGCCCAATGTTAAAGTGTTTGTCTGGAATCCTGAAGCTGTACAAACAACTCCCAGTCCTGGGTGTGGGGTAAAGTATAAAAGTAGAATGGTATGTTCTACATTCAATAGTATGTAATATTTTAGGAGTATGTAATAGTAGTATGGCATTGGTTCTGGCTCACAATTTCTCAAGAAGAATTAGAATGCCATCAGCCATGGCTGCAAAGAGTCCTGATTGTTGACATAGGATTCATTACCAGGAATACTCAAGTGACTCATGGATCCCTCCATAGATCTGCCCTTACAACATGGCAGCTCCCAGCTCCCAAAGTAAGGACACAAACAAGGAGAAGGCAGAAGCAAGCTGCAAGGTGTTCTGTAGCCTGCTGTTGGGATCCACACACCCTTGACAGCCCATTGGTTACAGGTCAGCTCCTCAAGCAGAAAGGGGGCTGGCTACATGCAAAAAACAGGAAGAAAGAACCAGTGGCTCCTGCAAAACTACATAGAGTTGCCCCAAGGCATTTACAGAGATAACCATGGACTTCACACACATCTTGCTGTTAGCCATCTTTACAAATGGAACTCTGGTTAAATTATTTGAATTTTGTGCAGAGGCCGTGCTGTAAGAAAAAAAAATCTCAGTTATATTAAAAGCATACTTAACTATAACTTGTCAAATATTTGACAATCAACAAATCCGTGCTTTTAAAACACCCAGAGAACACAGCATATTTTATACAAGCAAATTACCTATCAGTATAAGCTACATGCTCAAGTGAATAAATACAAGAAGCAAGGTATTAGATGGAGGAAAAATTATATTGTAAAAGTGAACTGCATGAGCTTATTATTTTCTTGACAAAGTCTACTATAGCACAGGAGGACAGAAATCCATTTGGTAAAAACTCAGGTTATTAAACCTAATATATAGAATATCATGTCAGAAAAGAATTGTGTGTGCCTGGGAAAAAGACTGGAGGGATGTACATCAACATGAGCCATGCTGTCCCTGGCTCTCCAGGCTAGGCTGTATTCCCTTCCTTCATCATCACATGGTTTTTATCTCTGGTGTGTAAAGAGAGCATGAACAGTCATGTCAAGGCAGGGAAAAAGACTCATAAAATGCTCCTTGTCTTTTTTTTCAATATCTGGCTTGCATGAAGTTTCTTCTGTTCCCTAAATTGCCTTTTGGAAAATGTTGCTTGCAGCACATAAATCATTCTTCCAAATCTAAACCACATCAGACACCTGTTCTAGCATTTACTTCTAGGGCCATTGGAAGCTAATTGTGAATAGGTGAAATGAAAGGGGAATTTCATTCACATTGACTTACTTTTACACTCCATAAGGTCAAAGGTAGAGGTTTGCCTCTTTCTGGTCCATAAAATATGGATTGCTATATTTCAAAGTACATCAGCAACAGTAATAGCCACTCCCATTTAGATAGTCATATAATCTTATGAAATATCGACATGATAAAACAATGCAACCAAAAAAGAACAACAGGGCATGCATTTTATTGACAAATAAATGCACCGGTTTAAATTGCTCATAACACTGTTATATCTGACTGACGTGTTATCTGAAAATTATAGATTAAAGCCTTCTGAGGTCAATAATTTCAAAAATACAAATTCAATCCAACTCTGCTTCACATTGGAGTTTATGCCACCTTGACAGTCACATTTTATGGCAAACTGTACTTTAATTTTGTATTCAAACCTTTTTCTGGGTTTTCTTTGAGAATTCACTTTTTAATATATGACACTTCCTGGCTCAATTCGAGCTGTATTCACTTCTAGATACTTTGGGAAGATAAATAACTGACATCCTCTGCCATTCATGAGTGACACACTGCTTGTAACTTAAGAAAATAAAGCAGGTAACCAGAGATACAGACTTATTCTAGAAATAAATATGTATCATATGTATGAGCAATAAAATAACAGTAAGTCAGATATTGTCATAAAATGCTTTCTTATTTTACTGAGAGTAAATTATGTCCAGTGATATATCGGGAGGGCATATACATTGAAAGAATCAAAAATTTTCCTTGTAATGCTGACTCTAACTGTGAGTAAATGTAAAGCATACAAGTGAACGGATATTATAGTCTTAGACTGCAGCTTTGAGTGTACATCCACCCTGAATTATTTTGCTTTGTGACTAAAGCATTGTAAATCATCACAAGCATGCTCAAAATAAAAAAAAAAAACATGGAAACCAAAGACATGTCTGTATAGCACTTAATATTTTTTTCCATTTCCTAGGTCATGCATGATCTATGTAAGCATTTTTCATAAAGGCAACCCCAGTGACCATTTACCCGATCCTTTCTAGGTGTCAAGAATTCTTCCTGCTTTCTTTAAATATTTCATTAGTTCTTACAACTCATTGACAAGGCAGAAAACTCTTATCTACAAACTCCATAGGAAATCATGGCAGATTGAAGCCCAAGCCTGGATTCTTAGCTGTTTTACCTCAGGAAATTAATTAAATTGTATATTTAGATCCGAACAAGGAAACAAATCTGTTCTTCTATCTATAGTCAACAGTTACTCTCCATATACACTAAGTCACTGGCAGACAAAAATCAGTTGCCTTATGATTTCATTCAATTCTGACACTACACAGAGACAGTGCCAGACCTTGTGGGTAAAATTATTGGTCCCACAAGTTTGTTCCCATTTCAGATGTCAGTCACAAGATTAGGCTGAGACCTGTAAAGACCAATTAAACATTACAGATTTTCAGGAGCCCCCACCAAATTAAATTGGAATGCTCAATAGAATGTCTCACACCATTTGTGAGACATTTATCCTTTTAAATACCTGTGGAAATGATGCAACTCAGACATAGCCAGGAAGAAGGGATGCCTATGGCAAGGAATATGGGAAGGGAAAAGTATCTATGCTATCTTGTCAGACCAATCTCCATTGTCTAAAAACCCAAAAGCTCTCTGAATGCTATCCCTTTAGTTTTCTACAGAGGCTTCATTGCAGAGTCAAGTTTGATATTAAAATATTAGCCTTCAACGAGCAACTCAACTTCAGCTGCTTTCCTATGATGTTATCTAAGAGCTTTCACTCATGAGTTACCATCTCTCAGTACACACACACACACACACACACACACACACACACACACACACACACACACAAATGTCATTTCAGATCCCTTAAAGGTTTTAAGAAGTTGTGTGCTGTGAAATGGGAACAGAAAATAGTATTTCTTACTATATCACTATATCACAGTAGATAATGTGTTTGTCTAGTTATCCTCAGGTGAAACCATTATTGCACACCACTCATCCCGTGTAAATTCTGACCCTTAAGAAAAAGACAAACTGAGATGATTAATGTTGTCTCAGTATGAACCATCTAACAATATTAGTTTCAAACACATCATCTTCATATTCTCTAGATATGACTATAAGCAGGGCAACCTCAGTCATGGCTGCAGGTTGGAAATTGGATGATCTTAAGATAGCCAACCCTGTTTTCCGCTTCAGTGACTGAGTTGAGATAATGGAGGTGGGGAGATGATGTACATAGACTTCCCAGGCAAAGATCTAACAAATCCCAATGTGGTGATTACATTCTTGGCAGCCAATAAAAGCTTTTAACTGGTAATGGGATATAAGGACAAATCTAATGGTTATAGCCATGGGATCATTTCTAATCTAAGTCTCTGTCCCTAAGAAAATAGTAAAAACAGGAAAAACCAGAAGCCTCTTCTAGCTATTGTCATTGCTATATAGAAATCTTAGCCCTCGAGAATCTAAGTTTGCTATTGATCTTATTGAACTGTCTGACTTGGAGCTTTTCCATTCTCATGGCTCTCACTGCCCTAAATGAGATGATAACACTCATTCTTTTACAAAAATAGTTTATGTAGGTTTTTCTTTTACTTGCATCCAAAAGCATCCTACCTTTCCCAGTGGTTACCAAGTAACTGTCATATTTAATCCTTCTGGAATAAGTGGTGTCCCAGTATATGCAATGTGGTAACAAGCTCTGAAACTTCCAGGTCCTCTCATGCAGGCTTATGAATGGAGCACAAGTGTTCCATGTTATCTGAGGTCTGGGATCGAAGTTACAATGACTAGTGGTAATTTTCACCTATGAGGAGGACCTTTGAACATGCCTGTGGGGAGTTGGTTATTCTGACTACATGAAATGAGGAGGGAAGGCATGCCCACTCTGGTTGGCACCATTCCTTAGAATGAAATCCTTAGAGTTTTGGTGGCAAAAGGGTGCTGAGCATGCATTCATAGTTCTCTGCTTCCCACTTGTAGATGCCACATGACTGCCTGCTTCAAGCTCCACCACCTTGGCCTCCCAGCACTTAGGGACTGTATCCTTGAACAGTGAGCTAGAATTCACCTCTTCTCCCTTAGGTTGATTTTGTCAAAGAATTTTATAAAAGCCATAGAAAAAGAAACTAAAATAGAAGCCTTGAGTCCATAGAAGTTTTGAAGACCAAAAATTGGCATCATAAAGACTCATCAACTCGCATGGTCCATAGGTTTGTCAGCTCATGCCCTGAGCCTAGTGAAAGCTGCTAGCTGAAACACATACACCTGGCTTCTCCATGGGGCTTTGGTTTCCTCAAGACATGTTGACTAGCTTCCAGGGACAAGAGACAATCCATGCAGAAGCAATATCACCTTTGGGGTACTAAGTTCAGAAGCTACCCATAGTCACCTCCACTGAATTCTATAGCTTAAGGCAGTCACCAAGTTCCACCCAATTTCAAGAGGAGGGAATAAGGAAGATGTCATTATCACATTATAAGAATAGCATGCAAGATGGGATGTATATTTGTATGGACAAGTTTGGAAATGCAAGCTGCCACAGTTTGCTTTAGGCCACAATCATTCCCATCCCTAGCACATGCAAAATCCCTCCCTGAAACCCTCATGTTGATTACAGAATCAGCTCAAAGTCCAGGAACTTGTCATTTGAATCTGGTCCAGGAGCAGATGATACCCCTCAGATACACTTCCTAAGCCCTTAGCTACATCAGAGCCATCTTAAGACTGTGAACCAAACAGATAAAGAATGTCTACTCAAAATGCATCCAACATTCAATACTGGGGCATACATGCAACCTGCTTAGTGTGGTTGTGTCTTCAAAGATGGGACATGGCAGACACAGTGTCTTCAGCCTTCCATAATAGTTGTAAAGTTCAACCAGGTATATATTGCCAGTTCACATGGAGTTTGAAAATGTGTTTCATTCCATACCTCATGATTCTATCCTCTAGTTACATCCTATAGTTCTTTGTCCATACAATGTAGCTAGCACATAATAGCAACTTAGCAGTTTGCTTATCTGCTTCCTTCACACAAAGATCTAAAGATCTCCTTTAGCTCCTTACGATTTCTATCACACCATTTCTATCCTTTTAATTTTAACCTGATAAAGTTCTCGTTAAAGTTTTGTGTCTGCCTGATTCACATGACATTAGACAAAAGCTATGGGTTTCAGATATGCCATTCTGTGTCTTGGGTTTCCTATGGCACTAACAGGAAATAATACCTCTAGGATTCTTTAAAAAAAAAAAGCCCTATTGTTTTTGGTTTTGTGAGATGCCACATTAAACACTTAGGAGTTCTTAAAACAAGGCTTCCTTGTCACCCTGATTTTAGTCTTTCTAAAATGTTTTCCTGATATTAATCTGTATGTGATCTCTACCTGGAATCCATTTGAACTGGAATGCAAGATAATTCTCCTTTGAAGCCTTGAAATCCTTAGGTTTTCCCTGATTTCTTTACATTACACTCCAAAATTAACAAGTTGATTAAGTCAGTTTTCTGTTTGTCACATTCCTGTGGGTAGTGGCACTGGTGGATTTGGAAGCATTGTGTAATGAAAGTCCTTGGCCTTTAGCTTCTGTCTCATTTACCTGTAAGACCTCAGCAGGAGCCTGCTGTGAGAAGCCTGCTACCTCTATACCCTGATCAGTACTCTTTATTCCTCCAGGACCTCCAGGTCACACAAGCAGAGTCTTTATGTGTTTAAAGTTTGCCCAATACTTTGTCCCAAATCAACCTCCATAAATTTTATGTTTTAGGATTGTTGTGTCAATATATAGTGCTGTCATTGTAGCTGTGTGCCCAAAACTTACTAGCATAAGGATATACTGATTAGTATATGCCCTCAGAGAATGTAGACAGGGCACAACTGAGATGTACACACCCTTGTGAAAGCATTAGGAACCAAAGGCCAAAGTCTGGATGGCAGAGTTTCCCAAAAGCTTCTCATTTTATTTACCAATTGAGACTTTGTCTAGGCTGGGTGAACATTAGTGATAACTTCTTTGTGTGTCCAAACTTCCATACAACCTGTGTTCTCAGTTCCAAACCCATGTTCCTTAACAATGACAAGGACCACTCAGGAGCCATATGAAGCATAGCTTATATGAAGTAACCCCATATGTCAACCACTGTCATTCCTGCCATGTCTTAAATTGCAAAGTTCCTCTGGTTTTGAAAGGACTTTCATTAATAAATAC
This sequence comes from Cricetulus griseus, assembly GCF_003668045.3. NCBI lineage: Eukaryota > Metazoa > Chordata > Mammalia > Rodentia > Cricetidae > Cricetulus > Cricetulus griseus. Next base: position 45,763,516 of record NC_048601.1, read on the forward strand.
GTTGGAAAAATGCAAGATTCTCATGCAAAAGGATGAACTAGGGGCTCATCTATTCTATATTTGAAATGGACTGATGATGTATAGGTGAGAGTGGAATCCATAAAGACCCTAGAAAAAATACTCCTGAACATTGGGTCAGTAGTTACTTACAGAGATGGAAGGATCACACCAAAACCTCTGTCAGTAAAGGCAGTAATAATTAAGTGTTACTATCTCAAATCAAAGGCTTCTTCATAACCAAGAAACATATAAATAAAGTAAAAAGAGAGAAGATAGATGAGGGTAAATACTGATGCATCCTCTGTTAAGAAATTATTATCAAAATATATAATGAGTCAAGACAAGCCAATAGCAAAGCAAAATAATATAACACAAAGCAAACAACCCCAAAGAAACATAATTAAAATGTTCAAAGAATCTGAGTCAAAATTTTTCCAAAGACCTAAAACTTGCCACCTATATGAAAAGCTACTCAATATCTCTAATAAACAAGGAAATGTCAGTCAAATCCACTATAAGATGTCAGGTCATATCCATTAGGAAAACTATCTCTAAACATAATAGGTAGGTGTCCCTGGGTACACAAACAAAAACAAAAACAAACAAACAAATAACAAAACAAAAAGCAGTAACTTGTATTCATATTTATTTGAAATTAGGTTACATGGGTTTTGAGACAGGGTTTCTCTGTGTAGCTCTGACTGTCCTGGAACTCACTCTGTAGACCAGGTTGCCCTTGAACTCACAGAGCTCCTCATGCCTCTGCATCCCAAGTGTTGGGATTAAAGGCATGTGCCACCACTGCCAGTGTTTCTCTTATTTTTAATAGAAAATGCTGATTTGTACCAGACCAGGCATTAAAAACTTATATATGTATGTTACTTATAGGGTGAATTTTATAATTGAAATTTACTGTTTGTCTACCCTGAAAATATGATTTTTCTCAGTGTTCTTAATGTTTTTCACTTTATTGCACTGTCAGAAACTATTGAAAACATTGAAGATCATTAACACACACCAATAGTACTAAGCTACATTGATGATTTCATACCCAAAATGGTCTTTATCCAGCTCCTGACTGAGAGGAATTCCCTTCATGGTCCTCAAGGCTCATGTCAGTCCCAAATGGTAGCCAAGGATATCTGTCTTTTCTTAGATAATTAAATATCTATAGAAAAGGGAAACCTTTAAAATAAGAGTTTTTGAAGACTAAAATTCCTAAAAGAGGGACAGAATGAAGTCACTTAATCATATAAAATCCCATTTCAATCAGTAAGGTGCTATAACCATCTTTTCTATTACCAAATTACCTTTAAAACCGTGAAATGTTTAAATTAGATAGCTGGTTTTCTGTTCCAAGATTTTCAGAGATAATATTTATTGGGAGTATACAGAAAAGATCTGAATTGTATTTCTCATATATATTTAACATTAAAATTAATTTTTACTCTCCCTGCTGACTAGTCGCAGTTGGTTTGGTTCCTAAAACAATTTAAAACTATAGTCACATGTGGCATTATGAAGTTTAATTCAATACAGTCTGCTGGTTACCCCATAAGAGTCCATCCTGTTGTGACACTTGTATATGTCTTAATTTGGATAAGTGCAAGCCAGTACTCACAGGTCACAGTATTTGTGGACTGTTGAGATGAAGTTATTAGTAATTCTCATAGTCTTGGTAGCTAATCAGATAAGAAAATGATGGTTTTGATTTGAGAGCAGGACAAGGTCATTCTCATAGCTGTAACCCAATACTTGATAAGCATCAACTTAATGGAATAATGCTTTTTTTTTTGGCTCACAGTTTGAAGGGATACAGTTCATCACAGTAGGGAAGGCATGGTAGGACTAGGGTGAGGTGGTTGGTCCCATTGCACTGATGGCCAGGAAGCAGAGATTACATGGGAACTGGATCTGGGCAAACCTCAAAGTTCATCCCTTGTGATCTATTTCATTCAGTAAGGCTCTAATGAAATACCTTAATGGCCATTCAGCCTTCCAAACAGCATCACCAACTGGAAAGTAAGTATTCAAACACATGATCCTACAGAGGACATTTTGCATTCAAAGCACGGCAGAGCATGTTTGAAGTGGGCTATCCTGGATAGGATGGCATACTGTGGCAGTTTCTGTGTCAGGGTCATCAAAACAGCACAAATCCTTGGATGCTAGAAATGGGAGGATCTACTAGATGGGCTGATTTTATACTCTTTTCTCAAATCTTAGAGGCTTCTGCAGACCTTTCTATTCATTCATGTATACTCTAAAAGGTATGACCCAGAGTCTTAGGGTCTCTATAGCTGTGAAGAGACACCATGAACACAGAAACTCTTATAAAGGAAATCATTTAATTAGGGCTGGCCTACAGTTCAGAAGTTTAGTTCATTTTCATCATGCTGGGAAGCATGGTGGCATGCAGGCAGACATTGTGCTGGAGAGTTAGCTCAGAGATCTACATCTGGATCGTCAGACAGCAGGAAAAGAGTGCCACACTGGGCCTGACTCGAGCATCAGCAGCCTCAAAACCTTCCCGAAGTGATATACTTCCTCCAACAAGGCCACACCTACTCCAACAAGGCCACATTTACTAATAGTGCCACTGCCACTCCCTGTAGGTCTGTGGGGGCCATTTTCATTCAAACCACCACACCTCGAACTATATCCAGGCTGTTGCTTTCTTAGCCTTGCATTTCACAGTGTGAACAATTACTTAAAACTTAGATCAAAAACTCACCTGGGGATGATAAATAGCTTTTGTGCCATTTGCCAACAATAATCAAAGTTGTTTTCCTCCTTTCTGTTAATAAACTTAATTGCCCCCCCCCCGAAAGAATGAGATCTAACAGGTCTCTTGCATTTATTGGGTGGTGGAGCCTCTATTAACATTTAAGTATTCATGGAATCAGGTGCATAAGCAGAAACCTAGGAGTTGTCCAGCAATAGGGTGTCTTGCAATTCTCACATTTATGGCCATAGCCCTGTGAAGCTCTTGGCTGCTCTTTGTTGGTGTCTCACTATCTATCCTTGAAGTAAGAATAGAGTGAGAGGTACCTAAGAGATGATGATGATGACGATGATGATGATGATAGTAAAGCCTTAATATAAACATTTTTTCTTTTGGACTAAAAATAAATGGTACCATATACATATGGTTTACATAAAGGATTACCAGCCTACAATCCACAATGCCACAGAAGCTAGGAAACAAAAAGGACCCTAAGAGAGACATGGTCCCCTGAGGAAGGGGAAAGGGACAAGATCTTCTGAGCTAATTGGGAGTATGGGGGAGGAAAGAGGGAGTTAGAAGAAGGAGAAGGGGGGAAGAGGAGGGGAGAGGAGGACATGAGGGAGCAGGAAGATTGAGTTGGGGGAAGAATAGAGGAGAGCAAGAAAAGAGATACCTTAATAGAGGGAAACGTTATAGGTTTAAAGAGAAATCTGGCGGTAGGGAAATGTCCAGAGATCTACAAGGTTGACCCCAACTAACAATCTAAGCAATAATTGAGTGGCTAGCTTAAATGCCCTCCCCTGATAATGAGATTGATGACTACCTTATATTCCATCATAGAGCTGATGGAAGCAGAAGCAGACACCCACACCTAAACACTGAGTTGAACTCCGGAATCCAGTTGCAGAGAGGGAGGAATGATGAGCAAAGGGGTCAAGACCAGGCTGGAGAAACCCACAGAAACAGCTGACCTGAACAAGGGGGAGCTCATGGACCCCAGACTGATAGCTGGGAAACCAGCATAGGACTGTCCCAGACCCCTTGAACATGGATGTCAGTTTGGAGGTCTGGTTAATCTATGGAGCCTCTAATAGTGGATCATTATTTATCCCTAGTACATGAATGGACTTTGGCAGCCCATTCCACACAGAGGGATACTCTTTCAGCCTAGACACATGGGGAAGGTCTAGGCCTTGCTCCAAATGATATGACAGACTTTAAAGACGCCCATGGAAGGCCTCGTCCTTCCTGGGGAGCAGAAAGAAGATAGGACAGGGGTAGGTGGGGGACAGGGGAGGATGGGAAGGAAAGAGAACTGGGAATGACACGTAAAATGAGCTTGTTTCTTATTTAAATTTAAAAAAGAAAAAGAAAAAATGGTATCTCATCTTTATTTGAGAAATTGTGGGCCATAAAGCAAGTTTTCACAAACATACATGACAACATGGCAATGGTCTAGTCTGATCAAAATCCATTGTTGTCATTATTTAAAGCTCCATTCACATAAGTACAGCATATGTTATCCATCTTTGACATTTCAAAATACTTCATTTTACTTGATTTAAATCTCTCTGTTTTTGCTTTATTCAGAATTTCACAATCAATCTTGCCATAGATTGCAATGAGTCCAAATAACACAGAGAAATTTTTCAAGTTTTTTAATTAAAAATTATGCACTTTTCTCTGACAGATTTTTTTCTCATAATGGATGGCACTTGCAATCTACCACTCACAATCTTAAAATGGTTCCTTTAAAAACTAGTCCTGTGACTTTGGCAGTCATGGTGTTTTATAAATACAATCATAGTGTATGGAGGTGGCTCTGGCAGTAAAGGGCTCACCACACAAGCATGATAGCCTGAGTTCAGATCCCCATCACACACATTTTAAAAACCAGATATAGAAGTATGTTTCTGTAATTCTGCAATCCTAGCACTGAGGAGGCAGAGACATATAGATTCCTGGAGGTTGGAGCCAGCCAGCAGAGCAAAAATTCATTAGCTACAGGTTTAGTGAGAGACCCTATCTCAAAAATTAAGGATACACACATACACACCAAAGACTTGGGGATCTTTGTGGACTAGAGAACATGAAGACTTAAGAGACAGAGTTGGAAATGACTACGAAGAAACAATATTTTCTGGATACAGCGGGGAAATTGCACATATGAGCTCACAATGGTTGTAACAGCATATGCAAGGCCTGTGCAAATTCAAGCCAGACAAAACTCTAGCATGTAGTAGGCGGGATGAGCATGGAGAGTCACCCTTAGCTGAAAAGCTACTGGCAATTGCTGCTCAAAGAGAGGGAGTCAGTTTTCTTTAAGGCTATCATCCCTGGAAGGTAGCCCAGGCTCCATGCCCAAGAATATTTGAGCAGCACAAATTGGATTTTGCTGAGTTACTGAGAGAATGAAGCCAGGCAGTGGTGGAACATAATAGATGCACTCAGGAGGCAGAGGCAAGCAGATCTCTGTGAGTTCAAGGCCTGGTCTACAGAGTGAGTTCCAGGACAGGCTCCAAAGACACAGAGAAATACTGTCTAAAAAAGCCAAGAAAAGGAGAGAATGAGAGTGAGAGAGCAAGAGTAAGACCAAGAGCAAGAAGCTGGGTATGGAAGGATCTGGGAAGAGTTGTAAGTAGGAGGATTGATAATATCAAAATACATTGCATAAAATTCCCAAAGAATAAAAGCATGATTTTAAAATAAAATAAAATGATTGCATCTAAAATAATGAATAAATAAAGCTTAGAGTGAGTGAGGAAAATGCCAAGTCAATACCCGGCCTCCTGTTGACAGGAAAACACAGGCACTCGTATTCATATGCACATTAACACTTAATACATCACACACATATATGGAATCCTTGCACATCACATTGTAGAAACACAAAAATGAATAAACAATCATGAAAGAGCTCTCACATATCGAAAAAATAATTTCAATTAATAGTTGAATCTGGAATATTCTTGTATATGTGAATCTAGTAACTAATTACTAGGTGAGCTTCAAATTTAAAAAAATGAAGATAGATATATTAGATAGATAGATAGATACATAGATAGATACATAGATAGATACATAGATAGATACATAGATACATAGATAGATAAATAGATAAATAGATACATAGATAGATATACAAATGATTTACAGCTCTACCTTACAGTCCACTTCATTATTTTACTCACCATCAACTTACAGAGTCTACCCTGAGCCAGTTACTCAGAGCACTGGAGGAAAACACTTAATTCATCTCAATTCATTCATTTTTATGCACCTGCCTCTGTGCTGTGTGTTACATACAGTGGCAAATTGGGTGGAAAAATACTCACGGAGGCAGACAATCAAGAGGTCCCTGGGAGAAATCCAGAAGATAATGTAATATTTAAGAAACCATAGGTAGGGGAGATAGTGGCTTGTCCAGTATATGGAGTGAGTAGAAGAGAAAGCTGGCTCTAGATTCAGTCACCTGGTGCATTTCTGATCCTGTTTGTATTAGTTATTTTTCTCTTGGCAGATGAAATACCATGGCCAAATACAACCTAAGGTTAATTTTAAAAAAGAGTTTATTTTGGCTTATGGTTACAAAGGCATAGAGTCCATAATGGCTGGTGACACATGGCAATGGTGGGCAGACCAGGAAGCTGGCTGCTCACATTTTTCCACACACAGGAAGCAGAGAGAATGAGTGGGAAGTAGATTGATGCTATAAATCCTCAAATCCCACCCACTAGTGATATACTGCCTCCAGCAAGGCTGCACTGCCTAAAGTTTCTACAGCCTCCCAAACAGCACCAACTGGAGACCAAGTATAAAATACATGACCGAGGGACTGGGGGTGGTGGTGGGACATTTCTCATTCAAACCTGTTCAAATGTGACTTCTACCACTGAATGCCATGTGCTGGGTGCTGACTTCGTGCATGCAAATGAATCCCGCTAACCTCTGGAGGTCAACTTGGAGAGAAAATTTGAAAGGCTCTCCAAAGCCTGTGTGCTTTAACCTTTCTATACTGGCCCCTTCTCTCCTACCTATGTAGGTCTCTAAGGAGACATTAGTACTTTCCTCTAGCTTCCTATTGCATGCTTTCGATGGCTGTACGCAGTGGCCAACTTGTACATTGGTTTCCAGGCTGGGGTAAATCCTGGGATAACCTGAGAATACATTAAAGTTTCCCAGAAAAGCAGATCCTGTAGAGTAGCTCTGTCTAGCCCTTAGTCCTGCAAGACCAGCAGCATCCAAGAGCTTGTTTGAAATGTAGAATCTTAAATTCCTCCTCCAGATTCTCCAAATCAGAATGTCCCTGAGTATCTCCAGTACCTGCTACTCTACCAAGCTTTCTGGGCAATTTGAGGCAATCATTCATTGATGTGGAAGGTGGACAATAGGTGTTAAGTATTATTTTTAAGCTCTGTAGGTTTGAATAGCCATGAGTTTAGAAACCACAGACAGTATTGCTCACAACTGGAACACCTGCAGGAGGTAAATAAATATGGTAGAAAGGGAAAATTTGAAATAAACATCCAAGAAGAAAATAAGATGCAGAAGTGTGGTAGAGAATTCAGATCTCAACAGTGTGGCTATTGATTGTAACACATAAAAGCTACTCTGTAAAAAAAAGTATTTTCTAAATGCTATTCAAAGTTCAGACAACTATCTTTTTAAGTTCCCTATTCTGAAAGAATGATTTTGAAGGTAAAATAATTAAAAGAAAATATTCTTAAAGTGAGTTGAAAATCCTGCTTTGCAGGTGGAGAGAACAGGCTGTTTTCCTCTTTATTTTTAATGTTAATTTAGATAAGTCCTATTATAAATGTTCATAGTGTGATTAAATGCTTGTTAGTAAGCATATCTGAGTCATTTTATGCCTTTTAATAATTAAAATTTCATAGCCAATGGGTAAAAAAAAGCCACCACATTCTTGTGTTTATATTGATTAGTATATGTAAAAGTAAAACTTTATGGCTAAGACTTTTTACTTATTGGTCCTAATTGATTATACACACAAAAGTAAGGGAATAGGCTACAATTCTAGGTACTTCTTGTGACAGTTAATCTTAATTGTCAATGTCCCTGGATTTATAATCAATGTGGAGGCCTAGAAATGTTTGACTGAGGTGGGAAGGACCCACCCTGAATGAGAACAGTCCAGGACCTCATTGGATAGGGCTCCAAACTGAATACAAAGGAGAAAGCTAGCTGGGCACTGTCATTCAACCCTTCCAGTTCCTCGGCTACAGAAGCATTGTGACCATTCCAATGTGACCAGCCCCCTCATACTCATGCTGCCATGCTGTCCCTGTCATGATGGACTGTAGTCTCAAATCATGGCCCCAAAATAAACCAGATAAGTTGCTCTTATTGGGTATTTTCTCAGAGCAATAAGAAGAGGACTAATACATTCATTAAGTAAATTAATCCAGACTCTTCCTGGCCAATCACTTGAGCCCTTGAGTCTTTTATGAAGTTAGTAACAAATACCACACATGCACAACAGTTCCCCTTATCCCCAGCAAATTGCACAACACACCCTCTCATAACCAGCAACTAGTAAGGCCAACTCTATGGGCATACATCCGTTAGCATCCCACGGTCACATGAAAGATCCAAAGCTTGACACTGACAAGCCATGTGGTTAGCTCTACAGACTCAAGGTAATCTTGCCACCAGTACATATGCTTTTCTTGCTGTGTTCATACCTAAAACAGTTCAAGAAATGCAAGGACATAAAAAATCTGTGTTTCTTGATGGCTGTGCATGTAGCACTCGCCTGAGCTAACCCAAGATGACCCATGAGATGCTGAAAAGCTTGAACATATAAAGATGAAAACTCAGCCAGAAATGAAGTCAAAGAAAGCCAACATTTCCATTTTCCCTTTGGTAAAATATCAAAATCCAAAATCCTCTCTTAGATAAATTTATTGTTTTTACTACACTGGTCCATTTAAAACATACATAGGGTACAATGGAACTCTGGTCTATTTCAACATGGGGTTATGGGTTATTACTAGGTTGGGGGGTGTCTTGTGAAATATCCTTCATACAAATGGATGATGTTTGCTATGACCAGGAAGAGGAGAAAGGAGGGATGGTAGCTTCTGTCTGATCTTTGTTTCCTGGATACATTCCAAATGAGGCTACTAGGTGCTACAGTCTACTCCCCTGGGCTTTTAATGCTACTACCTCCTCAGGGGATATCTTGAAGACTTGTGGCAAGGTGTTTCTGTAAGCATGGCTTCAATGCCAACTTAAATTCCCACATGTGTATAGGAATTCTGGCTGATATGAGTGAGAACTCCATGCATAGAGTAAGCAGGTTCTGTCTTGACATGGTTCATGAAATGGAAATGTATCCATGACAATGATTAAATGTCAAAGACAATGTTCAGATCCTGGGCTTTTTTTTTTTTTTTGTCCTGAGAAAATTAAAATTCTTCATTTCAGGTTCACTCTCATTAGTCTCTCTCTCTCTCTCTCTCTCTCTCTCTCTCTCTCTCTCTCTCTCTCTCTCTCTCTCTCTCTCTCCCTCTCCTTCTCTGATCAACTTCCTTTCCAGTAAGCTAATCCCACATGTAGCTTCTGTCCCCCTCTCCGGCCTGAACTCCTCACCTTGCTCCAAAGTCTCCATGGGAGACACCTTTCGTGACAAGTGTAGGAAAAATGTAGTGAAGAGTTAAAGCTGAATCTCTTAGCTCTTTGAACTGTTTGCTTCATACTAGGTGTACACAGATACACTTTTGATGTGTTAACTAGAGAATCTGACTAGAAAAGAACAAAGCAGCTGTCACTGGAAGGAAGACACTGACAAAAAAACCACACAGCCCTTTATTGAAGAACTGTCAAGCCTATCCTGAAGCTCTGGGCTTGTCTGTGATATTTATCAAAGGCCTTGATCTGATGCAGGAAATTAAAAATAATAATAATAATAATAAATCTATCCACTGGACATTTATTAAAGGAACCTAAAATTATATTACATTTAAAATGACTAAAATGGATACTCTAACAAATCAAAACCAAGGCTGTTTGTATTAGTTTTTATACATAAATATATATATGTATATATACATATATATATAGTGGCATATATTTGTATATTAATGGACATGTTTTTTTCTCATCACAAAAATATATTGATATAAAAAGAATAAAAGCATATACTACATCTCATCTACATGTCCTTAATTAAGCACATGTTTTTATCAGTGTCAGGGGAATACTGTACTAAAACAGTTATTTTTGTTCTTGATGGAACTTTTAATAATACATATGAAATCAATATTTTAAATATTCCTTATCTCAGATAAAACATGGTCCTTTCAAGCAAGTGGACTTTCTTAATTCATGGTGTTCTATTTTCATAGCCTATTTCTGGCTACCTAATCCAGTTCGAAAATAATACATTTGCTGTACTCACCTCCATGCTTTCACTTGCTAATTATGGAATTATGTGTTCTGTGTATGCTGTTCAGACTTAATTCTATTTTATGATATTTTCCAGCATTCAATAACATTAGCAAACATGCCTAATAAGAGTATTGGCACGATGCTATGGACAAGAGGAGAAAATAATCTAAGTATATATGTAAAGAATAGCCTATTGCTAAGCATATCTTGAAAATTCTACATACTTAAATCAATGTATCTCTTCCTGTTTTCTGGTCACATAGTACAAAATAGGCGTCACGCTTTATGCTTCAATTTTTAACTAAAACACTAAAGATTGGAAAAGGTAGAAAAGCAAAAGAGAGCAGGCCTTTCTTCAGAACAGGATGCTCGGCTCTGGAGAGCCTTTCTTGGGCAGGATCTTCACTGTGTTGCCTGGCTGGCCTGCTCTTGGTGTTAGATCAAGCTGACCTCAAACCCAGAGCCATTCTACTGCTTCTCCCACCTAACTACTAAGATTGATGTTACAGGCTTGAGCTAGCACAACTGCCCCAAAAGACTGCTCTCCTTCTAGTTGGGTTAGATGTATTTATGTATACAGACATAGGTGGTGTTGGAGGGGGTACTAGGCTACAGTGTAAACCAAGGTCAGGGTGAACACTGGGTAGAAGTTCAGTGGCCGTTGAGATAGGTTTGAAAGCCATTCTCCCCATTCGATCCAAAGAATGATGTGCAGGAGTTGGGCTGAAATCCATTGCCCCTGCTTACTTAAAAAAAAAAAAATTCTGTGTGGAACAAAGACTCTGGAAATATAAGAAACTTTTCAACAGTCCATAAGCCGGAGGACCTGATGATTCATGTCTCTCTTTTTTGAAAATTCTTTACTTCTCTGAAAATTCCAACTGTTCAAAGGATCTGATAAATAATACCAAGTTCACTGGCATTTCAAACAGACAAGACATTTTGTCTATTTTAAGCCATGATGAATGTCATATTTCCATTGAAATTTGGGAAGATCACATTTTCAGCTACCCACCAACTATGGAAAAATCCTTCAGACAACAATAACCTCCTAATTGAAGATTTCTCTTAAGAATTTTTAATAGAATAATGTGGGTGTTATCCTTCGGAAAAACAAAATGACTTTTAATGAAGCAGTTCAAAATCAGGGCAGGAAAAGAGCAAAGAGTCTCCTTGAGGTTCGTGTGACAGTTTACATAAAAAGATGTTGTATTTTCTCTTTGCAGGGTGTACACCATCATTTTGTCTTATTATTCCTGACATTTGGTTCATCATATTAGCATCTTTGTGGGAAACATGAAAGCAATTAAGGGTTTTGCTCCCTATTCTTTAGAAGGCACATTTTGCTTTCCCTCCAAACTCCTAAGGATGAAGCAGCCCTGGTCAAACACCAAATGCACTGGTTTTAAAATGCGATAAAGACAGAGCTTTAATAATTTTCAATTACAGTCATCCTGCAATAATGTTAGTGAATTTCATCTCAAAAGTAAATTATTCATTGAAAAGGAAACGGGAAAGCTTTGGGGTTGTGTGACTCCCATTTCAAGTTTCGGTGAGATTTTACTTGATAAGGTCCTTTTTGAAGATCACATACTTTGTTTCTATGCCCATTCTTCATGATGCTGTTTCTACTATTTAATATACTTTTCTAACAAAACATGGTAGCTATAGAGTGGCCATTCAGAGGGATCTATTTGTAGTAAGTAGTCATTCACTGCTGTCAGAAATACTGATAATATGATTTTTTATATTTCAGTTCAAGGATATGTGTCTCCTTTTTTCATTTTAAGTGGATGAGACCTAGAACCAAATTTTCTAAAAAGGACTGTCATTGGTTTTCGCTGGGAGATTGGCAGGCAAACGTCTTCCCTGTTACTTTGCATTAGGAATGTTGCCTTTCATTTAAATAAAGAGATCACTTACTGAAAAGTGCAGAGAATACAGGAAAACTAAGGAATCTTGGGAAATATTTGAAATAAAAATAAAGTCATGAAAAGGCAGTGGAGATCATTTCCTGCAAAAAGGGGGGCAGGCAGTTTGGAAGACCAGTTTCTTCTGGGACTTACAAACAAGTCTTTAACTTTGGACTCTCTTGATTCCTCTGCAACAGTATCTGGATTTGAGCTGAGATGAATGTGAGGTTCTTTGCACTGCATCTCTGTGTGCACCTTTCTCTTGCCATCTTGCCTTTGTTAAGGTCCCAAGGCTTAAACTGAAAATGGTGTCACAAAATTAACCTGCTGATTAGATTTCTCGAAACTTTTTCAGCAAGATTTGAGACTGGCTGATTTTACATGTAGACTTGGAGAACATATCGCAGGTTTATGAAGTGTGGCTGTGTAAGTAGCTCAATTCTGAAGTCTTTGTCTCATGCCTATTGCCAGTTCCTCCTCTCTGAAGCTAAGCCAGCATGACTAAGATGTCCTTGTGGAAAACTGGGCAACCTGGGTCCAATTCTGTAGTTTCTGTTGAATAATATTTAGAGTGTATTTTTCCCTCAGATCATATTTAAGGAAAGCAGTTTCCATTTATTTCAATGGAAAACAAAGTCAGGACAAACACGAATAATTTCTGTTTTACACATCTTTTTACCTACTGTTTTCTCTGATTCTACTTCATAAAGGGCTCAGAGTGCATCACAGGGACAAAGGAAACAGACTCCTCAGCACCTCTCTCAGCTCTACCTCTCCAGACAAGATGGAGATGCTGAGATTTTCCCCCCAGCTTCATTTAAAACTTCCTTTTGTTGTTCTGCTTCTTATGAATGTTGGGGACCAAATGTAAGGCCTCTCACATTTACTAAGCAGGTGCCTTACCACAAGCTGCATCCTGTTTTGTGTTTAAAGACTGCCAGTTGTCACTAAAGAAAAGACAAATGTGTTAATAGACATGTTCCTGTTGTGTGAGCTTCAGGGTTAGACTAGAACAAACCTAGGAACACAGTCCACTTCCCCTCTAGCTAGATAGATTTCACTGTCACAGATAAAGCCAGCACTGGCCAAAGTGTCTGATGCCACTCATAACTGTCAGCATCAAAATATGACTATGTGGAAAACAGTCTTTTCATGAAAATAATCAGAGTCTTTGGATGGGCAAATTTTATATTAGATCTTTTTTTGAGAATTCCTTTACTGAGTCAATTAAGAGAGACAACTACATGCACACTCTATAAGAGACCAACAGATCTGATTTCAAATTTTTGCTGAACAATTACTTAGACCTCATGTTCTACTATGATACTATGGGGGAAGGGTCCTCCAAACTCTCAAATGAGAAGCACTTACTGAACATGAGCCAGTAGTCAGTGAAAATAAGGCATCTTCTGCAGACTCCTTATTTGAGTCAAGAAAAACTAGTGTTATGTGAAAATTAGCCCCCATTACATCCAGCTACGGATTCTTGATTCCAGAGTTTTCTCACTGATGTGGATGGTTTTCTCTTTCTCTATCCCAGGAAATATCCCCACAAATTTCTATACTGTGACATAATTATTGTTAATGCTCAGTAAAAATCATAAAAATGAAACACTGCCCTCAAATGCTAAACAAAAGAACACCCAAAAGAAACCTTCATCTTCAGCATGGCTTCACTGTATGTTTTGAAAAACTCCACTTGAATAAATGACATCTTTGGTAAAGATACTTTGAACTTCCAGTTCTGTTTTCTCATTTTTTAATTATTTCTTGGATATTGTTGAAAATACCTTCTTGAAAACCTTTGTCCTATGTCTTGATTTGTCAAAAATAATTTTTTGATTTATCAAAAGTTTTCCCCTTTTATGGAGGAAGATTCCAGAAATACATCTACTGAGGATAAGAATGAACTAGCCAGAGGCAGCAAAGATCACAAATGTGTAAGGACTGACCATGAGGCTCAATGACCCTTGCTTGCTTTTTCGTAAATGGGTCTCTTGACAAACTTTATAAACACGAAGGTTATTAAAACATGGCATTGGTTCATTATTTTTAACCCTTACTTGAATGAGTAACTTTCAAATGTTTGCTTTACTTCCAATGTTGGTTTATAGTTTACTCTATGATGAGATATTTTAACTGTTGGAATAAAGTCACCAAGTTTTTTCTCCCTGAAGCCAAAAAAAAAAAAAAAAATCTGATGGAATTACAGAGCCTGTAGGTTTGGTAAGTACACTATGACATCACTGTGACCTGTTCATTACTGCTTGACAAAATGTGAGGCAAGAATTGGTTTTAATCACAGATAATCAGACACACACCACACACTAGAAATTGCTGTCCACATGGTTCCTCAAAATCCACACCCTTTCCGGCACATTCCTTTGGTGAACATAAAACTGGGATGAATAAATTAGCACCTCCAATTTTAATCTCTCATTCAATCCATTGTTATCAGGGAAGCCTTTTGCGTCAGTCTGCTCAATTTCTGTAGCAATAGCACAGAAAGTATGACTTAAACAACAGGATTCACAGGATTCATAGTTTGAGTCTAAAGTCAAGGTGCCTTCCGGTCTGGCTTCTGGTGAGGACCTAGTCTCTAGATTACACATATACAACCTCTAAAACCTCTAGTGTGTGTGTGTGTGTGTGTGTGTGTGTGTGTGTGTGTGTGTGTGTGTGTGTGTGTGTGTGTGTGTGTTGAATTTGTGCGCATGTGCCTGCAGGCATGCATAACCATGCATGCATGTGTGTAGAGGTCAGAGGTTAACATTGTGTCTTCCTTTGCTATCTCCCACCTTGTTTTATAAGACAGGATTTCTCACTGGACTTGGAACACACCAATTTAACTAGTCTGACTGGCAAATGAGTTTCAGGGATCCTCTGGCCTCTAACTTATGTGTGGGTTCTGGAGATTCAAATTTGAGTTCTTATGCCTGCATGGCAAGTACTTACCAACTGAGTCATCTCCCCAGGACAGATTTCTAGCCACTTGGCTTTTGTTTATGAAGCAGAATAAGAGATATCTCAGGTCTCCCCATCAAATGGAGACATTTGGGATGTCTCCATTCATGACATCATCTAAGCTAATTACCTCCCAATGGATCTTCCTCCTAATGCCACCATACTGGGCTTAGAGCTTCAAAATGTAAATATTTTGGTGGAGAAGAAACAGATATTCTGACCTTAACACTTATTACAACATACAGTGACCATATTTATCCTCTAAAACTCTGAGTGTCAGATAAATGCTTTTACATTTAAGACCATACTGGATCAAATCCCTTAAGGCAAAGTTTCCCTCCATTATGTGAATTGTTGGTCAGATAAAATACAAATAATGTCTTTACATAAACATATAGTAAGACTTGATTATTAAATTTTCAAAAGTGATTGATATTGCCTTAGCAAATACACTGATTACACATAATGGTGAATTTGATTTGTGCATCATTATGTAAACATAAATGAGTACATTATCCACTGTAGCTCTTAAGAATTTGATCACACTGTCAACATCTTTGAAAAATTATTTAGGGAAAACAAGAAAGAATGACTATATCATAGCCCAATATGTTTAGATGTTAGACTATGATATAATTAACATGTTTGTATTTTTATATTTTATTTTATTAATTTTGGTGTGATAAAATTTTGTAATTAAGGGGCTGGAGATTGGCTCAGAGGTTAAGAGCACTGACTGCTATACCAGAGGTCCTGAGTTCAATTCCCAGCAACCACATGGTGGCTCACAACCATCTATAATGAGATCTGGTGCCCTCTTCTGATGTGCAGATATACATGGAAGCAGAATGTTGTATACATAATAAATAAATAAAATCTTTTTAAAAATTTTGTAATTAAATAACTATGCCATGTGTTGTTTGTTATATATAGCCATTATTTTCTAAAAGGGGATATATGCATCTTTTCATATGTTTTATTCTCAGGCAAACTAACCCTGTGACAAACAACCTGTTCTTCAAACTGACTATCTGAAGTACTTAATATGGAACATCCTAGGTGCAGCTATGGTGGTTAGTATTTCATTCCTAGGAAAGGTACCCAGTACACATCAGAACATTTGCATGTGAGCTTGGGGGATCTTTCCATTAAAAGGACTTAGGATAATTCCATGTCATCAAGAAATTGAAAGGAGACCAAGGCCACTGCAATCACAGCATCTTTGGGTCTAAGGTCTGTCTTCTGAATTTCTTAATTGGACTTTTTTAAGTGCCAACTTTTAATATCAGGTTCCTGGGGCTGGGGAATTGGCTCATCTAGGTGTTTGCTGTATGAGCATGAAGACCTGAGTTTGGGTGCCCAACACTCACTCAGGAAGCCAGCCACACCACTATGAGGCTATATTCTTAGGGCTGGGGACACAGAGCCAGGAGGAGTCCTGGGCCAGCCAAGCTAGCTGACTCAGTGAGCTCCAGATTCATTCAGAGAACCTTTCTCAGAAACTAAGAGACAGAGTGTTTGAGAAGGCACTAGATATCAACCTCTGACTTACAGAGCTAACACACATGCACATGCATCCATGCACATGTATGTGCACATAAGCACACACATATGTACTGATGCACTCACACATACAAACTTAAAAATAACCAAACCATCAAAAATGTCAAGGTTAGCCATTAATGTCTACTGTGGTTCTTAATAACATATTTGAGTTCATTCTGTACTGTCTAATCACTATGTATTTCCTTGGCTTCCTCTATGCTTCTGTGCCAGGGAGACTTGAATTTGTGCTGTATTCTTAACCAAGTGTAGAAAATCACCTGATATATTCCACAATACTGGACTCTGCTCATTTCTTGTAAGTATACCGAGGTACTAAAGCTCTGTCCTGTTTTTATCCTTGACCATGCAGGTCATCTCAAATTAACTCAAACCCCTTTCAATTGGGGAACTCACAGAATTTCCAATCACTTGGTTCCCAATAGTTCCTTGCTTCTCACTTTCTCTTCTTCCTGCATCCTGATTTCTCCCTCCCTGTAGTCCATCTTCTGGTGATGATTTAGCAAGGCCTTTTGAGGAAAGCATGCCTCCTTCACCTTTACTACTGAATACGTCAGCTGGATACACAATTTGAGCTTGATGTTCACTTCACTTGACACTCTACAGATGCTCCATTGTCCTCTGTGTTGCTGACCAGAACTCTACTCTTGGTGGCCTTACTGCTCCTTTCTAGGTAATCTATCTTTCTTTTTGCCACGTTAAGGGTCTTCATTTCACCTTTAGTGTCTAAAGTTTATTGATGACATTTTTCAGCATTGATTTTCTGTAACTTACCTTGCTTAGAGTCTATGTAATCCTTCAGTCCGAAGGTACGTGTCTGGCATTAGATGGTTTAAATTAACAACTATAATACAGATTTTTCCATTTATTCTATTATTTTTGCCTTTTAGAAAAATCTAGGAAATTCATGTGGCCTTTTCATTCTACTGTCCCTGTCATTCAAGGTCATTTTGGAGGGACACGAAGAAGTAATACCTGTCACAAGGTGTTAAAGCATTGAAGCAGGGCAGGAGTGCGTGTTGGTGAGAGTCTAAAAAGAGATCCTTAGGTGAGTGGTAATAGGTCTCTATGCCAGACTGGAGGTGATAAGCGTTTGTCACCTCTCAGAATTCATCTGTACTTTTTCATATTGTACCTTTGTTCTTACACCTGCAGTTTAGGTAGTGGCCACTAGGGTGCTGTTGCTATTGGAGGCCCTTCAAAACTCCAGTCTAACACAAACCATATAGGTTAAACATTAATGTTTAAGCGACAATAGAAAAACACATGTAAATCAAAATACTGTCTCTGATTGACCCTAGTACTATTAATTAGCATGCAAATTAACATGCAGGATAAATACCATTGACTGTAACATGTTTTCAGGGCAGAGTGAAACCACCTTCTGTTTGTGTATAAGCTCAACTTAAGAATCATGTATCCAAAGACAAGACACTAAAATTTGATACATTCCTGGATTATCCATGTATTGCCATTTATGAGATAGAGTCACCCCTCAGAGTTTGGTACATAGAATCCTTCTTGCCCCCCATCCTCTATATCCTATTAATTCATAGGGCAAATCTACTTTCCTTTTCTAATCTCTTCTTTATGGTATCAGAAGAAATGTGAGGAGGATTAAAATGTCAATTTGCACATACAAACAATTGAAATCGAAAGGGAAAAAATATCCAGAATTGAGAACAAGTGGGTTGGGTGGAGGACAACTCCACACTGCCATTAAAATCAAGCCAAATACCTTCCACCGGCTAGTGAGGTCACTCAGTTGTAGTCCCAACTTTCTTTCCTTGGTTTCTTTCAACTCTTTCTCCGAATGAAATCTGTGTCTCAGCCAAACTGAAATGACTCCCGGTTTATGGCACCTAAGTGACTTTTCCTGCCTTATATATTTTCTCAGACTTTCCTTTCCTTTAACGTGTTCTCACCTCGTTCCACACCCTCCAGTCTCAATTTTACATACCCAACCCCAAAGATTTAAGGCCAAGTTCAAACACTACCATCTCCAGGAAGATTCCATTGGGTTCTGCTTTAGATGAGCTCTCTTGGCCCTTTTCTTCAAATCTAAGTAACCTTTAAACTCAACTCTTTTTTTTATCGCTGTAGTGTCCTTTTTGCCTTGTTTCCAAAGGCATGTTCTATGGCAAGCCTCCTCAAAGCTCTTAAGACAATACCTTGAACATAGTGAGTATCCAACACTTGCCAAAGCTGTCCTGTCGCCAGCTCAGGAGATGTGAGTGAACTGAACTGTGGATGTCACTCAGATTAAAAGTGGTATTTGCAATTCAATGTGAGCTCTTTGGAAAAATAGCTCTTATTAGAGGAGAATCTTTGTGAATCATTAACAGCCAGCAGCAATACTGGAGGACTAATTTTAATAATATTTCTGTTATAAAATTCAAAGGCTGGTTTCACTGAAACAGATATAGCCCAGACAAGTGCACCTGTTGGTGACTGCAATGACCACAAATCAATTTTCATACTCTTCTCTCAGGCTGAAAGCTACCGAGATCTTTGCCTCCTCATCAGCTGTCCAGGGACCATCAGCTTGCTTCAGCTTACAAGCATGTCAAAAATGCAAGATCT
Source organism: Cricetulus griseus (assembly GCF_003668045.3). Taxonomy (NCBI): domain Eukaryota; kingdom Metazoa; phylum Chordata; class Mammalia; order Rodentia; family Cricetidae; genus Cricetulus; species Cricetulus griseus. The sequence continues at coordinate 45,782,677 of NC_048601.1, forward strand.
CAGACTGCTCTCTGGCCACATTTGGTGAATTGGATCTGCATTTTGACAAATACAAGGCAAACATAGACCCTATGGCTTTAAATATTTAAATGGACATTTATCAAATTAGTGTCCAAACACATCTATCTATGTACTAAATAGACAAATCAGCAAAGCCTACCCAGTCCATGTAGCACAATTTAGCATTAAGAGGTAATTTGCATGCATCATAGACACAAATATTAAAAAGGAATTAAAATACTGTCTCAAATCATTTTCTTGTACTTTCCCTTCTTTGGGGTTCTGAAACAGCAGCCCAGGGAAAATGTTAAGGAATATGATGTATCAACTCAACAATAGAGATGAGCCCGAAATTTATCATCTCAAGTAAGAAATGAAAAACACTAAATACCAACTGACAAGGTTGCAATGGAGAAGCAGTGTCCCAGGTGGGGCTCATGAAATCCAAATTGTTTGATTTGTGTCTACAAGAGGCAGAAGTGCTTAGCTCTCACCTCTGAGGAGAGACCCAGAAGACCCTCAGCAGAGTGGAAATATGGTCCCCCTGCCATGCTGACACCCTTAATTATGGCTTTTGAGCTTTTGATGTTCTGACACATAAATAGCTAAAAATTTGCTTTTTCATTTTGTGCACTTGCAAGTTGGAAATGTCATCAAGTTTCATCAAGATTGAAATGGGGTCCAATTTGCTAAAAATGCCTCATGCATAAGGAAGTTTTGTGCTCTCTTCCACATGGGAGTCAGCCGGCACAATGCATTATGCACCTCGAGCTGGAAGGATCGCTGCATGCCACTCAAACCCTGAAGTGGAGGGAACAGTCGCTTTGGGGTCTTTGCACTTTCAGGGGAAGTGGGGGAGGTCCAACCCTCAAATATTCAGTTCCCAACTAAAACTGTTCTGTGTCCTCACTATAAAAGTACTTGCATATAAATGATACCTACAGTTTCTCCCTGCTCATTATCTCTGAATCGCAGATGGTTATCCTGCCATGGTATGCCCCCAACACAAAGAATGGCAGACTAATGGGGAAATGTAATTGCTATTTTATGTCCCTTTTGCTTTTAGCAAAGTATAAAACCAACAACTTTTTTGTCACGATAGGAAAGCAAGTGAACCAGTCAATGCAAAGTCTGCCTTCTGACAATGGCACCCTATCTTTTGAAATTGGGGTTACATTTCCTTTGATTCAGTCAGGAGACTATGAGAGGAGACAAAAAAGATTGAGATTGGATGTTTGCAGGGAAAAAAAGGGGCTAGAGTTACTTTCTGAGTAGAATTGTTTTTCATCTTCTTTCCCAGTGATTTTTATTCCCCTGTGTGTTTCCCTTGAGTTTCCACATGGTCACCAGTTTTAATTAATCACAGCCTCATTTAGACTACAGACATCCTCCATCAGTAGGGGCTTTGCTACCCAAAAGGGAGCAATGGAGACAACAGGATCTGTGGGACTGTCTTCATCTTAGAAACCTGTGAGTCTCACACATTCCAACTCATCTCAAATGAAAAAGCACACTCAGGGCCAGAGCATCCAGCTCAAAGGAAAATTTCTGTGAAATGTTTATGTCTTAGGAATAGGCATCAATATTTCATTTGTGCTCTATAGTATGGCTGCTTAGCTTAAAGATTCTAAAATTTTTATCTAAGCTCCTTTCCACATGTAATGATGATGTTGAGAAGGCTCACCATATCTTCGGGAACATCCTGATCCAGCTACTCTTGGGGGTCTTGAGATGTACCTCTACATGCTGACAGTTAAGAGTCTGGGTGATCATAACAACTTTAAATTTGAAGCATTACTCACTAGTTTCAAATCTGTAGACATCTTCAGTTTTCTAATGGCCAATATTAACTGAGTGTCTGCTGTCTGCCAGGCAGGTGTCCTGCAAATGCTTGCAGCTTCTCATGTCATCTTTCAAAGGTTCCTGCAGGCAGGAACTGTTTGTCTGCTCCATTTGACAGATACAGAAGTTGGGGTTTACAGAGGGTAATAGTCCATAGTATCACAACGGAGCACAACAGATAGGGAGTGACTGCCACAGCCTATTGCCTGTCGGTGTTTGTCTTCCACAAATGTGAGGTCTTCTGAATTCATTGGACTCTCACATCCCAGAAGAGGAGGCCAGAGGCCAGAGATGTAGCACAGTTGGTAGATTGCTTGCATATGGTTTATGCAGTGTATTACATACTGGGTTCAATCCCTGGCACTGCACAAATCAGATGCTTGTATTCCCAGCACTCAGGCAGAAGAGGAAGGAGGATCAAGAGTTAAAGATCATCCTTCACCAAATAGCAAGTTTGAGACTAGTCTGGGAAAGATGAGACCCTATTTCAAAAGAGAGAATAACTAAGCAGAAGGAAGAGAAAGCTAAAGCCCACAGCTTAGCATCACATAATAAATAGCCAGATGACAAATCCTAAGTCTTCTGCCTTCAACACCCTTGAGTTTTCCATCCCACCACAGATGGCTTAGGTAATTCCCAAGTCTATATTCCTAGAAATCACCGATTTGAAAAAAAAAAAGGCTTAAATGAATCAATAGAACACGATGAAACTTGGAGTCTTTATTTTCATGCAAATAGTCTTGGGATGAAGGGCAAGACATAAAGATTCAATGACCTTAATTGTAAGAGAATTAAAAATTCCATTAGTAACTATCACAATTTAATAATGCTCATTTTTTGCAAGAATGGGTGATAGTTACAGGAAATTATAACAACCTCTTAATTTCTAAGATGATTTCTTCAAGTGCATTTTCCTCATTAAAGATTAGATGCCTTTGCAGCTGCCAGTCGTGAAAAGGCGGAGTGCCACACTCTCCACCAATAAGATTGGCCCTGTGTTCCGCGCTGTCAAAAGTAGCAGCTCATTCTGCAGTTAATTCCATGCCACTAGAGGAATTCAAGAAGAAAGTAGATGATGATTTGTCAAGGGTGCAACCAAAAAGAGTCACAGTCTTTTCGGGTGAGAAAGTTCTCAAGACTACTCAGGTAGCTACAGGTGATCTCCAAATATGGTGGGGTTAGTTGATCAGGATGCTGTACACTGGCAATTCAAAATCACCTCTCAGCTGACAAACACATGCTTCCAGCAGTTTAGTGACTGCCTTGTTGCATTTCACCATAATAGTCTCAAAATTTGTTTGAAAGTTGCTGAATTACTGCTAAAATTAAAGCAAAAAAAGAGAAGAAAATGCTGATTCTAAGAATAGATGTTCTCTACCTTACCAACTTCATTCAGATGAGGCAAAAATGGAGTCATTAAACACTCTGAAAATGACAAGTGTTCTACCGGAACTGATTGCTCCCTGAGCTGTATGTTAGCAATAAAGGAAAGCTCAAAATCAAAAACATGCACAAGATGCTGAAAACATGCCAGAGACAGAAGATAGCAGATGTAAATTTGGAATTATTTAGTCCCAGTATTCACACCTTCATGACTTGCACTAGAAACCCTTGCATGATGTGTGTTGTTCAGCATGCTTCCTTTGTCTGCTTGCAGGAAAGCACTGTGTATGAAGTCCTGTGTAGCCACACTTTCTCTGGACCACCAGCTCCCAAATAATGAGATGGAGACTTCTTACTAAGTATGAAATCTTGGCCTCATCTTAGGCTTGTTCCCAACTAGTTCTTATAACGTAAATTAATGCATTTGTATTAATCTACATTCTGCCACATGGCTCGTTACCTCTCCTCAGTACCATGCATCCCCCTTCTGTGTCTGGCTGGTGAATCCCTGCCTCTCTGATTCTTCCCCTAAGTTCCCCTCTCTCCCCAGGAAGTCCCACATATCCTCTCTTACCTAGCTGTTGACCATTCAGCTCTTTAGGAAACCAATCAGAAGGTGCCTTGGTAGAGACACATCATCACAGTGCACAAAAAGATTACCCCACAACAATCGTGAGTTAGGATTTATTTTGTGATAATTGATTTTTCAGATTTACTTGAGCCAAATAACCTTCTGTGCTGTTTTCCAATGAGCCAGATGGAAAGTGCTCTCATCATAAGGTTAGATTTGATTGGAAAATGTCCTCCATAGGCCTTTGTGTTGAAGGTTTGTTTCCCAGTTGGTGGCACTTTGGGTAGCAGTGAAAAACCTTAGGAGGCAGGAGGAAAATGCTTTTGAAGGGGCCCAAGATACCTCCTGCCTTTTTGCTTCTTGTCTACCATAAGATAAGTAGCTTATGTATGTATGTACCCAGAACCATGATGTTCTGCCACACTATGGGCCTTGAAGAGACCCGAGGTCCAATGGAATGAAACTCATGAAGCCATGAGCTAAAATATATCTTTTTTTCCTTACATGTTTAGGTTAGGTTCATTTGTGACTTGAAAAAGAGTCTAACACACTAAGGATACAAGAAAAACAAAATGCAACCATGTATATAAAAACTACTGGGAAAAGTTGCAATCCTCTCCAGATACATGACATTTTTAGTACAGGAACATTTTGCATGCTCATTATCACAGGTAAAAACTATACTTACAAATAAGGAAATCAGATTATTTTCTCAAAGACACTATGAAATTAAAAGACAAATTTAATTTGCATTTATTGGTAATCCGTATGATGACCTCTTTGAAGATGTAAACATCAAGGGCAATCATCAATCTAACAATCATCTCATGCAATACAATGCCCTTAAGATATTTTTCCCTAATCAGAGATAACTTTAATATTTTCCTAGGTAAATTGATCAACATACAATTTAGAAACCAAGTGATTGTAAATACTTAAATATTCATTTGCTTCTTCCATCCTGTCATTAGTCATTGTAACACTTATATCTTTAAATATTGGCCTCATCCTATTTATAACAACATTGGCTAACACCACTCATTTATCTCCTTAGAAAAGGCAATTTGGAGGAAGGGGTAGCCAACACCACAGCAATTTGTCATTAACAGTAGTTCTAATTAAATAGCCTCCTTTACACATTACTGTATCGTCTTGTGCATTTTCTCAGCCTAAGACTAAATATCTTCTAGACCATAATACTCTACCAGATCAAAAATTCAGCTGCTTAGGAAAGTGAGAAAATAGTGATTTACATGTTACACTTTAAAAGCTTCATCAAAGCTGTAATAATTTTGTTGGATAAACAATGTGATTCTCAACATTAATAAGAATTTCTAAATATGAACAATATGTACCCTGAGGAGAATAGTATCTAACAAGGAACTGATAAATTATGTTGGGCAAATAATCTGCATACTAAAAACCTGTGTAATGGAGACAGGAAATTAAATATTGAAATGTGTAAATAATGCACAGTTTGGTGTGTTGGGTTCCTTCCCCACCCCCTTAGTTGGGTTAAATCCCAGCTTCAAAGTAATAGACATGCCAGAGCACACCCCTGTCACTCACACAAGAAAACAGGATACATTGGTTTATATCCCAGATTCAAATTCATGCTGAGCAGGAAATCAGTAGTTGAAAAAGAATGGGGCAGGAAGAGAATATTCATGGATTTTTTTTCCCATAGACTCCCCCAAACTACATTTGGTATTTTTCATTTCTTAAGCACAAAATTGCCTTTGAAAATTGGAATAAACTGTTTTTGGTTTAAAAACCTATGATGGTGTGGAATCCAATGGGAATGCTGCCAACAATCAATCAAGTGTGTGGGAAGAGCTGGATCCCACAATTGAGCCTTGGCTGAATATGTTTCAAAGGTCACTACATCATCTATTCCTGGGAGGCTGTTCAGAAGATGTGTCCACAGCCAACTGTGTGGGTGCAACTCTACCATATACTATTTTCTTCTGCAAGACAGTTATTTCCCTGAGGAGAGATGTCAAAAGGTCTTCACAGGTCAACATGGGAAACTTTGTAAGTATGGGGTGGGACACAAGGAACTTGGGGCCATGAGAATTTTTCCAAGAGATTGGGCCATGAAACAGTCATAAAAGTTAACCTGGCAAAGAGCCGGTAAATGAATCTTAAGTAGAGGGTACAACACAGATAGGAAGATTGATGTCAGCCATATTCATCAAAACACAAGTAGGAGGTAGAGACAAAAATACAGGCGAGGTCAAGTCTGGTCTGAAAGTGGTAAGACACAAGCTTGTGAAATACACCAAAAATATTAGCCAAATACCATAGCCTGAATGTCAAAGAACACTTAGAAAGTGATTAAAACACAAACTAGTTGAAAACTTAATAAAAGTTAAGAATAGGCAATTTTTAGAATATAAATTCTACATGACCATGAAAACTCTTAAAAAGAAATTGAGCCTAACAGGAATGAGGAGAAGAGAATAGAAAAATACAAGTTATTATGGTAAAGGACCAGATGTAAAACTGATGTCAAGTGTAAGAAAAATAGGTGCTATCAAAACATTCTTCCAATAAATTGCTATATCACTCCAAAGGAAAATTTGACAATGTCAATAAAAGTTTGAGGTAGCCATAGTCATTGAGCCTTCAAGGTAAAAATAACCATTCTTTATAATAGTTTAAATATAATAATTTGTAATATTTGACTGTTTATTTGAAAAATAAAATATTCTGTTAAACGTTATGTAACATATCTTATATAAAATAATTTAACATATTTATAATCATTTCACAATGTGTCAAACTTACATATAAAAATTCATGTAAGAATATTCATACTAATATACAATTATATAAGTGTTGTAGTGTAATATATATGCATGTATGTATATACACACATAATATATACTTATATACATATGTATGTATATATACATATATATACATATATATAATAATGTCTGCCAGTATGAAATGACCATAAGTGATGGTGTGCTATTCATAGAATAAATTACTAAAGTACACTGAGGGCAGGTGAGTTGGCACAGCCAGTGAAGGTATTTGCTACTAAGACTGTGAGCCACACGGAGTAAAAAGAGAACCAACTCCTGCCAACTTTCTTCTAAAGACCACAGGTGCACAAATGTGTGCACACACACACAGGCACACCCTCAAATAAGTAAATGTAATTTCTAAAATGTTTAAAATGCCTTGAAGATGAATCAGAATCCTCTGATTGTGTAAAGAAGATAAAAAAGCCAAGCTGGAGAAAGACATATGCCTCACCACAGCAGTCATGTATTTTTTTTAACATGCTGTCACTAAATGTAGCAAAATAAAAAGCAAGGTGAGGAATTGGAGAGCAGCAATTGTCATACTTGACAGAAGCTATTTTCTAGAGAGGACCAGAACCCTAGGGCCTTTTTTCTAACTCTGGTAATATTCTATAAGAAATAAAGTATTTCTTTAAGAAAATGCAGGTCAATAAAGAAATCAAAATTCATTACAATATTCTTTATACCTTGTATGTTCAAGCACTTCTCCGTCAAATTATTTTGTATTTGTGGTATATGATTATGTACTTGTGTGTGTTCATGCATGTGTGTACATATGTGCATGCATGTGTTTAGTTCCTTTATTATATATTATATATTTATTAAATATTCACACACAGCGTATGCATGTAGGCCAGAGGTTGACATCAGGTGTCTTCCTTTATTATATATTATATATTTATTAAATATTCACACACAGCGTATGCATGTAGGCAAGAGGTTGACATCAGGTGTCCCCCTCTATCATTCCTCACCTTATGTTTGAGGCAGGGTCTCTCATTGAACTAGCTTGACAGGATGACCAGCCATCTCCAGGTATCCTCTTAGTCTCTGCCTCCCCCGTGCTGGGATTGGAGAGGCAGACAACCACACCCAGTATTTTATATGCTGCCAGGGAATCAAACTCATGTGCTCTTACAGTGAGTCTACTAAACCATCTCCTTAGCCCCTTAAGCAAAATAAAAAAAAATACAAAAACTCACTTAGATCACAGGGGAGAGAGAGTAAGAAAGGCAAAGAGAGAACAGTGGGATGAATGTACCCTAGTGACACTAAAGCTCCCCTTTCCCAAAAAAAGAACAGGCACGATGCTGGCTTTGTCTGAACTTTTCCAATAATTCTTTCTCACTTTCTTCCCCTCAAAATATCCACAAGTGGGTGAATTAAGCAAAAAAAAAAAAAAAAAAAAGACATAAACTGAACGTTATAGAGCACAGCTGAGTCCAATCAAATCCAAAAGTAATAGCCAAACCCTGGAGGAGGGGAGGAAAGCTAATTTAACCTTTCAACCCCAGCTCCCTATGTATTATGTGGTGACGATAATGCAGAGAATGTTGTGCGGATTAATAAATTCATTTCTCAAGCTTTGGAGATAAAAATGTGCTCCATAAGTACTTTACTTTAAGACGTGTGGAATGGTTTGTTTATTCCCCTATCCCATTCAGAACTGCCTTAAACCTTATCTCTTGGCTCTGGGTTTTGAGATGAATATGGGGTACTTTTAAGTGACTGTGAGTAACCTTTGAGGATTATGCATTCTAAGCGCTGGTTCACAATGACTGTGTGACCAGATAGATGTCACACAGGAGAAAGTAAAAAATATAATCCCCAAGAGGTTAATGACACAAATTGTATGTGGAGTTTCAATTTGCTTCGATAATTCTAGGCACTTTAGAATAAGTGACTTTGGCCTTAGCACTCAATGTCTGCCAATACAAAGACATTCTGATTTGAGGGTCTACTGGGAAAAAGCTGGGTTTGGGCTGGAAGGAAGCAAATCAAGTCACAAAAGTCAAGAGGAGTACATAGTATATGCTGCTTATAAAGAAACAGACAGAAGTTTCTTCAAGTTGCTCTCCCTTCGGCAAGCAAACATGCTGATTTGCATTGGTTCCTCCATACTTACTTAGCCATGTCTCTCCTTAAAGAAAGGCTCAGGCTTAAAGTGGGCCATTGCTTATGAGAGGTGGTAAGACCCAGGAAAAAGAAACTAAGTCAGGAATGTTTACTTTTCTTCTAAAACTGCTTTGATTACCCCACCCGAAACACACACACACACACACACACACACACACACACACACAGAGAGAGAGAGAGAGAGACAGAGACAGAGACAGAGACAGAGAGAGACAGAGACAGAGGCAGAGGCAGAGAGAGACAGAGACAGAGGCAGAGGCAGAGAGGGAGGGACAGAGAGAGGCACATACAGAGACAGAGAGAGGGACAGACCACACATATATAACACACACACACACACACACACACACACACACACACACACACACACACACACACACTCACAGAGAGGGGGGGAAGAGATCCTAGCCATTTGAGGAAACCACCAAAACCCAGTATTTATAACACAGTACCAGTACCCAAGATATAGGTGGTCACAACTCCCTCTTGTCATCTATGGACATAAGATCTGAAGACAAATAGTGGTGTGTGCCTATAAGACCAGCACCCAGGAGGCTGAGATAGGAAAATCATAAGTTCAAGGTCAGTCTGGACTACATAAAACCACTGTTTGATGTGATATCTACCTTCGTCCACTGGGTTATCATTTTCCCAATGTGACAGTCCATGGGTTATATGTGCGGCGGGAAAACACACAGGTTGTGGTGCCTTTTCCATATCATATCAGTCTTCTTCTGTGAAGACCAGAAGTCACACTGATATATTTAATTTAGAAAACTTTAGCCTCTATTTTCACCATGTTCAATCCAGATTTTCTTAGTCCCATTTGGCCCTGGAAGTCTCTCTGTATCTCAGAGGATGAGCATTGCACAGGAGAGAGTCTGGGAAATATACTGCTACACATCTATCCGGTGACTTCATTACTGAAATGAATTGCTGGGTGGACAGAACAGCATACTGTTGCTCACTAATTGCAGCCATAAGTTGCCTGGAGATGGGAGCATGGACTGAGAAACACACAGATGGTTTCTCTGTTGTACAAGTGTCACAGAATATGTCCACACAAACTAAGGTGATTACTACACCACTAGTTCAGACAATCTTCAAGGAACAAGGCTGAATACATAGTTCCTCGTGGAACAAAACTTTGTGATGGAGCACATGACTGTAATTGATATTCTAGGTAGCATCATGCACGTATAGTCTCAACCAAAATCTAAGAGAATATAGTTTTCCCAGATGACTCAGAGTGTAGCATCTATATTGTTAGTATACTCTCTTTTGATAGCTGTAATCCAGTAAGGTGCCACACAGAAGCACTTCTGTCACATAGTCAGGCGGGATGGTTTCTGCCTAATAGCCACCAAAATTCAGAGACCCCCTCAGCTCCAAGACCCACTAGGAACTGCCCTACCAATAACCATGTAATCTTAGAATTAAATCATTCCCCATTCAACCTTGAGAGGGACCTTTATCCTTGGTGCAAAACTGGACTATAGCAAATGAAAGGCCCTGAGCAAACCACCTGCTGAAGCACCCCTGCACTCCCCAAAACAGAAAATGTGATATCATAAACAGTCACACCAGCCCTCAAAGTTGCTGATAACTTGTTATTCCATGATAAGTAGCAAGTATTATTTAATTAGGTATTAGATAATAAACTAGTTGTCAGGAATGGTCACTGAGCTACCATAAGTAAAATTACCTACCTTCTCTGACTCCATAAATTTCTGGTGTAGCAGAGGAGAACAAGTCTTGTAGAGAGAGTAACCCACTAAAGGTAATGCCTGTAGACAGTGTGGGAACAGCTAAACATTCCATTACTTTCTATATACCTTAACATTTAATGGTCACATCAAATATCATTGACTACATTTTATGGGCTGAGAAAAATACAGTGATTGCTTGGGGACCCCACTCAAGATAACTAACAGAGCTAGGTTTGGACCAATTTCTTAAATGTGATGCTAAAAAAACAACTCAGTGAAGACAATGTATGTTGTACCATGCAATGCTGTTATAGGATATTTAACTCATCTAGGAACTGCATGACACTTAACTATAGAGGGATGAGAAAGATTGTATTTAGGATAGGCATTCTAGACTGCAAGGAGAGTGCTCACCAAGCCCCCCATGGCAGTGTATAAAACAGACTAAGACAAACAGAAGAAAATTGACTGTTAATGGCCTTGTGATATAGAGAAGCAATGAGAAAGGTCAGAAAGGACTACACAGGGCATGGTGAGGCCTGCTAAAGGGCTTTGTAATTGAGGTACAGAAGAACAAATGTCCCAAGGCTGTTTACTGGGTGATGAAGCAGTGCTCATCTGGCCATCCTTGCATTGTGAGACTATCACACTGGATCCTGATGGAACAGATGGGAAGAGTCAAGACTAGACTATTAGATTCTGAGGCTATTAGACGCTGTCAGGTAAAAGGGAATAGGGTGGCCTGTGCAGAACAGGTGCTGCCAGTGATACAGGAGAGTGGTCATGATCCAGAGATGCTTTGAAAATAAGAACTAGATAAGGGGAGGTGAGAGGGATCAAGAATGACTTATATTTCAGCCGTGTTTGACATGGGTTTTATACTGTTTCCACCAACTGCTGCTGATGGTTACATAATTTTCAAGTCAAAGGCAGCGCCTGGGGAAAGTTAGTCCCGGGAGTCAGGTTTGTGGTTTCTGGTATATCACAGTATAAAACACAGAAGACTTGCTACAGAAGGTTAGAGGTTGCAAAACATCCCCCCAAAGGCACCTAAGGGCTTTGACTGGGGACTTCAATCACTCATTTAAAAATCAAATAGCTTTGGTTTTAGAAAACACGTTTTTTTAATGAGCAGGCCAATATGGTTTTGCTTCAGGCATCATTTCAAAGGCGCTCTTCTTAGAAGGATTTCTGAGACTTAGTCTAATCAGCACACTCCACCCCATCACCGGGGCTTCATGGGAGTTCACAGTCCCAATTCTTTCCTTCCACAACTCCCCAGGTCTCTGCTTGATGCCATACCCTCACCCCATCCTTGCAGGACAGGACAGGAACCAAGCAGACACGGAGGAAAGTCCCATCAAGTGGCTGCAAGAATGGAGTGAGGGTATGGAATCCAGGTGAGGAAGAAATAGTCACCAAGGCCATTGTTTCCATTCAGAAGATGGCTGGGGCACAGGTCAAATACAGGCAGTATTTTTAGTGTCCCCAAACAACATTACTTCTTCAGGCCCTTTCTCCAGGTCAAAAGCTGTTCAAAGAACCATAATGCATGTTTCTTCTGTTCCTGATTTCTTTTGGCTAGCCTCAATTATTCTTCTACAAAATGAGTGTACTGGGGTGGGGAGAGAGCTGTCTGTAATACGCTTGTACATTACTCAGGGTTCCTAGCGACACAAAACCAATGGCATGAATACACTGAAAGAAGATTCATTAGATTGGATTACACATATGGTCTGGGTAGTCCAGCAATGGCTGTCTTTGTGGCAGCAAGGCTGAGAACCCATTAGCTGCTCTATCCACAAGCCTGATGCCTCAGAAGTCACGCTGTGGTGCTGAAGGCCTGAAGGATTCCTAGAGAACTGCTGCTTTCAGTCCATATGGGAACAAGCTGCATTGTGATATCATCCAAAGAAGACAGCAGCAGTGGATACAGGAACAGCAGCAATGGAGCAGGGGAAATTGCAAACAAGGTAGATGAACTCATAAGTGAGATGCAAAGGTTACCAGGCAAAAACCAGGGTTTTTTTTTCCTCTTCCAGACCTCCTTCCACCTCCTTCCCCAAGGTGGCACCCACATTTAGGGTCTGTCTTTCCACTTCAGATAGCCTGATAAAGAAAATACTTTATAGATGTAGCCAGCACCTTGTGTCCTACTTAATTCCAGATCCAATCAAGTTGGCAACCAAGATTCAACTGAATTTAGTCACCAGGAGCCAGTATGGAAGTATATGTAATCCCAATACTAGGGAGGCAGAAACAGATGGACCACTGGGGCCGAGCCCCACCTAGTTGAAAATCCCAGGCCAATGAGAGACCCTGTCTTCAAAAATAAAAATTTTAATAGAACCTGAGGAACAATATCCAGGGTTGTCTTATGGTCTCCATATTCACATACCTGAATGTGCAAGCAAACACACGCGCGCGCGCGCGCGCACACACACACACACACACACACACACACACACACACACACACACACACACACACCCCTACATCACATACATATGCATGAAAGACTGAGCATGCGCCTACAACACTGTTGTGAAAATGAAGTGAATTAGCCCATGACAGATGTTTGACACATTGCCCAGCATACAGTATGTTCTCCATTCATGTCCATCATGATGGTTGGGATCAATTCATGCTATTCAGAGGAAAGGACAACAACATTCAGAGCAGAGAAAAGACAGCTTTTAGCTGTGAGAGTCTCACTCTGCAGTTGAAGAAACACAGAACAAATGAAACTTGTAATAAAAGGATCAACAAGGAAGCCCAGCCAGGCTATGGCTCCATCTACTCACCTCTCCCCTTATTTTTCCATTGTTCCATCCCAGAGCCTCAAAGCACAAATGGAAATATGAGTGGCACGGACCTGATGGAAAAGCAAATAGATGGTGAGTCCAGCTATGAGATTTATATGATACAAATCACTATACCTACCCACCTCAGGGTTCCCTTCCACACATGAAAGAAGGCATCATAACATAAATGCCAAGACCATCCGTATTTAGGACAGGACAAGATGAAACACTCAACAAAAAGATCATTGTAAATTAGAGCAGTCAACCCAATATACACTAAGCACACACTATGTCATCTGAGTATAGAATGAAACTCATGATGAGCAACTGCTGGGTCCCAACACAGGGACAAAGGACAATGGTTCTTCTTCTGGTAGGACAAAGAGTCACTATTGGAAAATCAATGGTCCAAAGCAGGATAGTAAAATCATAGGTGGTACAGCCAAATTGTTGTGCTATGTGACTTTGGAGCAAGAAGGGAAATGCTCTAGAAAGGCTGGAAGTCAAGAGGCAGGCCAAGGGAGAGGAGGAGAGGGAAAGTAACTGCTGTCTCAGGGGAAACCAGACTGTGTGATGAACACGTGACAATGAGTGTGGCAAGTTTGGGGAAAATGACTATCATGTACATTACATGTGACAGACAGCTGTAGGAGCACTGTCTCCAAACCCCATCTAACTAACCGAATTCTCCCCTCCTTGCTAGATCTCTTTATGTGTATGAGCACGTGCGTGAGACAGAGGCGTGTATGTGCAGGTATGTATGCGTGCGTGGGTGCACGTGGAGACGAAAGGTCAATGTCTAGTGTCATTTCTTCGGATGTCATTCCTTAGGCTCACCTTGTGTTTTCAGTACAGACCTCTCACGGACCTGGAACTTGCGTACTCAGCTAGACTGGCTAGTGAACAAGCACTAGGAACCCACCTGTTTCTGCCTCCCCAGCACTGGTATTACCAGATATGCCATCCTGGGCTTTCCCCACATGAATTCTAGGGGTTGGGATTGGGCCCTGATGCCTGCAAGAGAAGTGCTCTACCAACTCCTCCATCTCCCGACTCCCATGCCCATTGCTCAATTCCAGAGCATCTATTTCTTTACATTTTGGCCAGCTGAGATCAGGGCACATCATTTCTGAATCAAAATAAAAGAGCAGAGTGAATGCTGGTGTAGCTTTTTACTCTTAGATTCATTTTTGGTATTATGGCTTCAGGTTTAGTGAGGAAGAGGTTTTTGAAAACACTCTAACCTCTTTTACTTCATTCAGAAACTAAATGCAGACAAAAGACAGGATCCCCAAACGTAGGCATGGCACATTCAACTGAAGGTAGAAGAGCATTATTCCTCCAGATAAGACCCGTGGCATCAGCCATCTTTAGTTTACATCTCAGAATATAGTTTAGAATGATTAAGTCTGTGGTGTGCTTGTCCTGTGAGTCTCTATGCAGTAAAGAAACTTCTGGAGAAATTTCTGGATATATCACCAAGTGTTCACACACAATTCTGTTTCTAAAGCTGCCTGACATTCCCAGCAAACAGCAGTCGCAAGAGGGCCTAGGATTTATCAGGCCTGCGTAGCTCGGCATTCCTTGCTCTCGACCTAGGAGTGATTGCTTTCAACATTGCTCGACTGACTGTCAGATTTGGAAGGTAGTCATTCAAAGTCGCTATGAGCTGAACTTGAGGGGCTCAGTAGCCAACAGTAAGTTAAATGATGCTCAACTATGTCAGAGAACTGTCAGACATTCTGGCTTTAGAAGGCAGATGTGCATAAATGGTACCCAATTTCACCGAAGACTTTATGAAACCCCAGCTACCTAAAGCCACTGTGCACCCGCTGCCACTGAAGGCTCTCCAACTGAGGGGAGAGATCTAGGAGCCACAAATATACAGTATGAAAGCCTGCCATGACCTCTGTCTAAGGGCTTCACACCTGTCACGTCACGAGGACCCTCCTCCTGAGTGCCTTGAAATGGTTGGAAATTATGCTGCTCACTCTACATTTCAGCCTAATCAAAAGTGCATTTCTGCACTCCTCCCTTCTGGGTTATATTTTTAGGTCACCCAGCGAGTAGTACAATAGGCAAAGGCATCCAAACATCATGCCCACACACCCCATTTGTACACAGTGGGTGGTGGCTTGATAAGCAAAGATTACAGGGACCCCCTTCTTTAGAGACTAGCCTGAACTACAGTCCTACTTACATGCCAAGACTCTGTATAGAATTCATGCATACATTGATCCTGCCTTTCTCGAAGAAATGGAGGCAGGTGGGTTTTGAATATGCTACCGCATTCAAAATTTATCTCAATAAATAATTATTTTGAAAGCTAAGATTTAGACAGCTTTTGTATTCCACGTTACACTAACATCTGACAATTACTAAGTGTGGGTATCAGCTAGTGTTGTGGGTTTTTTTTTTAAGTTTAATTTAAAGCAATTTGACATGGGAAGGTTATTACTTTAGTTGCCAATAAAAGCTGTACTTTTAACATAAGTGTACAGTAGGCCCTAGGGTATGTGACTATTATCTTTTCTGCAATTATGTGGTGTTCTACATAATGTTTTAAAAAAAAACTTAAGAAATATCAAAAGTACTAACTTAGATACAGTGTGCAAGAGGAATGCAGAACGCGGGCTCTTCACACAGGACATGGGGTGAGGTTTCCCCCTACAGCTTAGACAGAGAACAACACCAGCTGGCTTTGAATAAATTAATTCAAATGATCTCTTCAAAACACACACTTAGCAACCAGAATATCGATTGCATGAACATTCTGTCTTCAGATGCAGTTGTTCGGAATCATAAGCTAAATGCCATTAACAGTAGGAGCAAGCTTCTGAACCAATTAACCTATTTTTCTGGAGACGCTAAGTTACCAAAATAAAAAGAACATTTCTCAGATGGTGTTTGCCATCCGAAGCTTTCATATGTCCCAGAGAGAAAGAAAATAATCTCTTGCCAGTAATTGGGTAACTTTTTCTCTTTTCTTGATCTTTCAGGAAGATCAGGCTTGAGCAAAACAAAATGAAATAATAATATTTTGTCCTTTTAAAAAAAAAAAAGCAGGGTTAACCCAGCTCACCTACCCTCACCTCCACACACTTATCTCATAGGTGTCCATATTTAACTAATGGGGGAGACTCAAGGAAAAGAGCCTGAAAATATATTTAATCAATAGCTACTGTCAATTTTTCATTATTATGGGATATTCCTTTCCTATAACGAGAAATCATTCACGAAAAGTGAAGCCAGGAAAATGGAGACATCCACCAGGCCATCTGCTTAATAAAAGCATTTCATCCATCAAAAGACAGAGACATGGGACTGGAAGTTGTTCCTATACCCCATGAGCTCCAGCTATGGGAATGAAAGTTATTCTGAAAGATAATTTTTAAAAATTACCACACTCCTCCTATTACTATTAGAAAAAGTGTATTTTAATGAGAATATTTACAGCTTTAGCCTTGACCCAAACACCTTTAAAAATCATGCTTTCTTATCTATTTAAATAATCCAAAATGTGGGTACTGTTCTTATGGGTACTTTCACCATAGACAAGCCTAAGATCTTGATAGTAGTGGAGCTACGGAGTGCCCATGAGCTAATATTTGGACTTGGAATGTCTCCAAAAGGCCTAGGAGTGAAAGGCTTGGTCCTCAGCCATATGCTATTGGAGGATAGTGGAGACTTTGAGAGGTTAGGCCTAGTGCAAGGTCTTTAGGGTAAGGACTAGAACTGCACCTCAGTTGTAGAAGACTTGCCTAACACACAGGAGCCATAGGTTCCAACCCTAGTACCACCAGAATAGGAACAAAATAAAAGGGAAGCATTGACAAAACATTGATTTGACCTTATTTAGAACTAGGGAGACTCAGGGATTAAAGAGCTGGCTATACAAGTGTGAGGACCTGAATTCAGATTCCCAGTATCTGGAATAAAAATCTTGGAATAGCAGTGGATATGCATGTGTTGGGGAAAGGAGACAAGCAGATTCTGGGTACCTGCTGGCCAGCCAGTCTAGCTGAAGTGTCAAACTCCTTGTCCAGTGAGAAACCCTGTTTCAAAAAACGTGGTGAGGATCAATAGGGGAAAGCACCTGAAATCAACCTCTGGCCTCCACATGTACACACACACACACACACACACACACACACACACACACACACACACACACCAAATATATATAATTTTCATATATTTATTTGTATATGAAGATGGTCTCCTGATCAACCATGGCTCTCTCCCAATACAGGTCCACAGCTGCCTCATTACAGGTCCAAAGCAATGGTAACATTCAATCTTGGATGAGAAATTCTGAAGCTATGAGTCAAAATAAGCCTTTCCATTTAATAAGTTGCTTATTTCAGGTATTTTACTATAGTCATGGAAATCTAACTAACATACCACCTTGGGTCGGGGAAGCAGTTGGTAGCACACATGTTCTAACCCTAGTTTGAACCCTAACTTGCCATTTCCAATTCTAAGAATCTCTACTAATTTTCTTATTCACCAATTGACTTGGCTTCCCTGAGAATAACTGGACTTAATAATCATATTTGCCTGATGAGGTTGTAGACACTGGATGTACAGTAAGTAATTAAAACCTGCCTCATAGTACATTCATCAGTCCATGCTAATTCATGTATTACGATAGCTTTTCCTCAGACTCCTGCGAGCTTCCTTTTGTAAAGTCCTCTATTCTTGTCTGGTTTTTTGGAAAGATTCTCAAATAAAGGATTTTTTTTCTCAAGACAGGGTTTCTCTGTGTAGCTTTGGAACCTGTCCTAGCACTTGCTCTGTAGACCAGGCTGGCCTCGAACTCATGGAGATCAGCTTGCCTCTGCCTCAGCAGTACTAGGATTAAAGGAGTCTGCCACCACTACCTGGCCCCAAATAAAGGATTTTTTTAATGCTAGGAAATAATAAATACAGATAGAAGGCATTGTAAAGCTTCATTGGAACCATGTTTTAGAGTTATATCCTTTAAATCATGCTAGCTTCATATAGAAAAACTTTAGAAATTTAACTTTGACTCTGTCAGAGACCCTGAGGATCTGTTTGGCATTTTGCTATCCCACCAGGAGGTTGGTGAGGGAAAAGGTGATATATTTATTCAGGTGCCCAGTTGCCTGCTAGGTATGGAGCCCAAGGCTCACTGTCACCTGCACAACTTTACCTGAGAACTAAAAGGATCATGAATATGCTTTCTTAAACAATGGAGAAGTTTGAAATCCATGAATATAAAGGCTTACTATAAGGTCTTAGAGAGACCCAGCCTCCAGCCTCCAGCCTCCATCCTGGAAGGGATCCATTGTGTTATTCACAATGAAGCTATGATAGAGAAGACATTGTACAATTTCAAAACAAGAGGAAATGGGGCCTCTGGGATCCAGCCTCAAAAGTGCATTCATACTAACATATCACAGCAGCTATCTCACCTTCAACAAAACATCCCAGATTGATCAGTCTTACATGTTTCGTTCTCCCTCCCTCCCCTCCCCCATTACTTTGCATGGCCTTCCCTTCTACCCAGTTATCTTCTCAGTCCCATGCATCATGGAACAGCCACTGCTTTTGCTTTCCTATTTGCCATAATGCCAATTCGCCTTTCTTTCAAGTCAGTCATCACCAGTCCTCAGTCTTTGTGACAAACTTGGAAGGACTAAGTCATTCCAGGTTTAAGGCTAGACCTAGACTGCAGGTTTGATCCCTTGGGAAACATATATCCTGATCAGTCAAGGGACTGGCATGAAACTCAAGCCTGACCATTGCCTAGTATGCCCTGAAAGCATCAGGAAGAAGCTCTCTTTGTCCTGGGATGGCATAAATTCTACACTGTGTAGGGCATTTAAAATCCAAGTGGAAGAAAACCTATCTGTCAATAAAGTCACCACAGAGGATAGCAAAGTATGTCAAGAAAGCTGCACTTTGATATCACTTTAAGCCTCTGGATCAAGCCATGCCTGAAGCAATGCCATTCCTTAGAAATTTTAGTCATATGAGCCAATAATACACCATCATAATTCACATGAAAGTGGGTTTGATGTCTGGTATGTGTCTCCCTTTAGTGCTCCATCCACACATCCTTCATGGCCAAGCACACAATCTTCCTTAAGAGCTGCAACATTCCACATTCACTGTAGAGAGCCAAGTTCTGCATAACAAGGAGTGCACAGTTGACAAATATCTCTGAGTCACTGGGCAGCTTAGATGATAAACAATGAAGATCACATCGTCCTCCACCCATTTCATTTCCTGAATAGGAAAGATGACTTCTTCCTTCTCTCTTTCTCTTTCTCTCTCTCTCTCTCTCTCTCTCTCTCTCTCTCTCTCTCTCTCTCTCTGTGTGTGTGTGTGTGTGTGTGTGTGTGTGTGTGTGTGTGTGTCTGTCTCTCTCTCCCCACTCAGTGGGAAGATAGCTGTAGTGTGAACTTAACAAGTGAGAACATCCTTGGCTATTCTTCCTGGGCCCTCATGGGCTCCGAGCAGAGGAATCCACAAGATCCTTGAGCACAAGAGCTATTTTTTCCATGTGTGGGATCTAGCTGTGCACTTGTGGATCTACCAAGCACACTCTACACTAGGACTCCCAGGAAGGCAAGAATCTGCCTCAAAGTGAATGGCCTTGTCTATCCTACTGAAGCATACATATGCATGTGTGTGTTGGGTGATTGCTTGTGTGTATTTGTAGGTAAGACTCTGGGCTGAAACTTCGGCAACCCAGCAGCCACTAAACTGGGGTCAACACTCACAAAACTGAACTTCACTACATAGGAACAATGTGTATGATCACCTGCCACTATGAATACTTCATAGAAACAGAATATTACGGAGATCAGAACAAGAGCAGGCCTTCAATGTAAGGGACCCTCGGGGTTCTGCAGCAGAAAGACAAAGGAGATCCAAGGTGCCCCAAAGCTCAGAGCTGAAATTACCTTCTCAGAGGGAGGTGATGAGACACATTACCTCTTCAGTGAGACAGCTCTGGGCTTTTGGAAAGGCTCATGTAACACATGCTACAGCCTCAGGCATACCTTTTTACTTTCTCTGCCGTACCACTCTCCGCTCAGATAAATGGGACTCATAGCATCTCATAGGGTTGTCATGGGATTTGGATTCTGCCCTTATAAAATATGGAAGGTGCAACTTTTCACAAAGTACTGTTAGTGTTAAAGCTGAGCTAATCCCTATAAGGAAAATCACATGGAAAGATTTCTTGAACAAGGACATGAGCAAGAAGTCAAGAACAATATATAGGCCACCTCTTGGCAGATTGAATTTAAGGCATCTGAAGATGCCAATTCTACAAGGCACAGAAGATCCTATCAAGCATGGCAGAACTTCCAACATAAGCTCATTTTAGACTGATGGACTGGAGGCCTTGCTGTGGTAGCCAGCACAGACAACACTGAGTGTGGCCAAAGAAACCAAGGCAAGATGCCCAGGAAGCTTCTCCAGGCAGGCCAATTGGTAGCAAGACCTTAGGAAAGCTAATATGAGAGTCTGGGCAGAGTAAGTTCAATGTTCTGTCTTTGTGGTTTTCTTTTTCTCTGGTTTCTGAACACAAGAGCCCTTTGGAAACTTTCTCTTATACCAGCCAAAGCAAAAGGAAAGCATGTTTATATGAAGGACAAAAGACAAAGTCATTAGACTCCCCTTAAGTCTCCAAGGAAGGTGTCTTCCTCAGCCCATAGGAAGTGTGAGGAACAGAGGGCTGACACAGTGGTCCCTGGCCAGTGTCAAGAGAGGACTTTCCTTATCAGTACCAAAGATAAAGCTTGCTTCTTTGATTGGCTTTGTTCATAACAGACTGATAATTTGTCCAAATGACCTGCTGAATGCAATCACCATTTTCTGAAAATATTAAAATTGGCTTTAGAATTGATATTTGAAATGAAATGTTGATAAGAAACCCATAGTCAATTATTAGACGACTGTGATGTTTGATTTTAATGGTCAACTTGATTCAGAAGTGCTTTGGTTCTGGTAAGGCTATGCCTTGTGTATAATGTGTGTGCAGGGTGTGCTGGTAATGGTGTGCATTGTGTATAATGTTTGTGGGGAGTATTAGTGAGGCTGTGCACCGTGTACAATGTGGGGGATACTAGTGAGACTGCACTGTATATAATATGGGGGTACTAGTGAGGCTGTGCACTGTGTATAATATGTGGGGGGTTATTAGTGAGACTACACTGTGTATAATATGTGGGGGTATTAGTGAACCCTGAACTATGAGCCACAACAAAGCCCTCCTTTCTTTGCGTCTCTCGGGTATTTTGTCACACCTAAGACAAAAGCAGCTACTACCGCACCATGACCAATCTAAAATTTTAATGATGTTCCTCTGAAACAGGAAGCTATAAATCAAAAAAAAGAGTCCATAAATATGGCCTGAATACATGAATGGGTGGAAACAAAACCTGAGAGTTACTCGTCCCATTCCAGCTATTTCCGTAATGCAGGTGCACCTGGAATCCCGACCAGAGACCTCAGCACTGGCTGCAGAGTTTATCAGCGTTCAGAACACTCACTGTCAGCACACAGTAAGAAGCACTCACAGATGCTAGTTGTAGAGACTCTTATGCCCATTGGACAGAGGAGGAGACCAACCTTCAGGAAGTTTCACTGGCTCTGTCTACACAGCTAGGAAGCAACTAATCCAGATGCCTCTTTCCCCTTAGGTCTATAAACTTAAATGAGAACAGCATCTTTGATAATGGCACCTTAAGAAAAGCAACCATCCACCCAAAAAGCAAAGGCAAACAGCCAGATTGACCACACCCTCCATTATTCACACTGAAATCCTCAGGCAACAGTATTCCTAATCTCTAGAAATATTCTCCCACACTCAAAAATATTGAAAGTAAGGACTCAGTAGCAAAACAAACCTCTGACCATAAAGGTCTTTATTTGTTAGAGAAATTCATTAAATATTTGGAGCAAGGGACCAGCTAAACACCTCCGTGCATTCTCGACTCACAGCTGTCTTTGACATGGAATCGTATATCAGAAGAATGGACGATCACTGATCTGGCCGAATCCCGAACCTTCAGGGAAACTATGATTGACAGTCTGGGTTGCTGGGTTCAGGGGGAGTGGTGGAATTTGAAGCAGTCAAAAGAAAGGTGCAGATCTCCAACGCACATTCTAGTTTTCCTTCGAAACCCTACAAGATCGACAGGACTAAGCCATGTTACACAGACGCACATCCAGATCATCAGCTTGCACACTTTGAGCAAGTCTCTAAGGGTTGACCAATCAACACAGCTTTGATCCTCAGAGCAGAAGTTTAGGGTTTATGGAACCTGCTGCTGAAAGAACATCTACTCCTACTGGGGCTTGTTGACCATGAGTGTTTGTGGGGAAATTTAGGAGGTAGAAGGGGATCACTGCTGGCGGGTCCTTGAGAACATCTTACCTAGCCTCCTCTTCTACCTTCCAGATGTCTGTGGTGATATATATATATATATAATTCAAGTTAGGGAACAGGCTTGTTTCACATGTAAGTCCCCTATCCCTCTCCCTCCCCTCACCCCCATCCCTTCTCCCCCACCTCCAACCTACCCCCACCCCATCCACCCACCACTCCCCAAGCAGGGTAGGGCCCCCAACAGGGGCTCCACAAAGTCCACCAAATCTTCCTGTGCTGGACCTAGGCCCTTCCCCATGTGTCCAGAGACAGAGCGCATCCCTTCACGTGGGATGGGCTCGCAAAGTCCCCCCCCCACCTCCTACACCAGGGAAAAACGCCTCCGGAGGCTCCCCGGAGTGCAGGGGCCTCCCCATTGGCATCCATGATCAGGGGGCTGGATTAGTCCCGTACTGGCCTCCCAAACAGGGTCTGGGGTCGATGTGCTCTCCCTTTTTCAGGCCAACTGTTTCTGTGGTTTTCTCCAACCTGGTACAGACCCCTTCGATCTTCATTCCTCCCTCTCTTCAACTAGGTTCCAGATTTCAGCTCAGTATATTTCTGTGGATGTCTGTCTCTGCTTCCATCAGCCACTGGATGAGGGCTCTAGGATTGTGGTGATATCTTGCTTGTTCAAACAAAGCCTGTCTGAAGACCAGAGAATGGAGCTTGCCACTAGCTAACCAAGGAGGTCTGGAGGTCTATACAGAGAGACAGGAAGTGAGGTGGCCGAATTCTATTTACAATATAGGAGTCAGCCAAAGAAGAGTTTCAGGGAAAGGTGGCAAGATGAAATAAGTCTTACTGCCTGGAGCAGGTATTTACCCTGATGCTTACAAGAGTGGGAAGAACCAGGGAACCCCATATGATGGGGGGTGCTACCCTCAGAATCCACAGTCATGACTTGTTTTTACACAGTGCAAGGCAAGGTTTGACAGGTAGACAGAAGAATGGGTTGGCACACATGACCCCCTCAGTCCTTTCCCTAACTGCTAGAATTCGGGACTGTGGCTGATGGAGAAATCTGTGTCTGAGAATGATTTTCCAAGTGCTTGGCTGAAACAAGAAGGGAAATGACCCACAGCTATGGCTGTAAAGACAGGGAGCTGACATGTAAACTTCAAGCTTCAGAGTAATGATATCCCTTCACAAGTATTTATGTTACGTACACATGTGGCCTCCGAATGAAAACCAAATGGCAAACAATAAAATCCTTTCAAGACAACCAATTCTGGCAAATAGTCACAATGCTGAGCTCTTGAGTGAAATGGAATGCTTTTCCTTCCAGTAAGTCACATGACCCTCAGAACCCCATAGACCATCAAAGGTCTTTGGATAGCTAGATTCCCCAGTAGTCAGGGGGAATAAAATAGGGGTTATTCTGGCTCCCTTTTCTGGGGCTTGCTAGGCTCACCATTTTACAAAGCAAGACACACAGAATCTGCAGGCAGACTGGGTTTGACTCCTAGCTCTGTCACTCCTGAGTCAATGAGATCCAGAACACGTCTCTAGCCTCAGTTTGTGCAACAGAGAAATAGAGCCAGTAACCCCACATAGCTCAGAAGACTGTTGAGAATAGTCTGTCCATCGGGATTTGACATGAGGACACCATTCATCCTCTACCTCATAGGGAGTCCTGGTTCACAGACAAGGCAAGAAAATAAGAATGCTGCCTGCCCCCAGCTAAGCAAGGGGCAGAACTGGGCTCATACCGCTTTTCATTGCTCTGAATTTTTGCCCCTGATTGCACTGTTGTCCTTTCTAAGCATCTGACAAATGAGTGCAAATGAGGGAATAAAAGATCAAGCTTCTGAAGCTGGGAGATGGCTGCACAAACATGAGGATTTGGTTCCTGAAACCTGTGTAACAATAGCAGGGACTTAGCAGCATGGGCTTGTACTCCTGCTTCTAGAAGGCAGAGACAGGTGGATCCAGATACATGGGGCTCTCTGGTCAGCCTGTCTAACCTACCATTTGGTTTCAGGTCAATGAGATAGGCAGTCTCAAAAAACAAGTGGATGGTACCTAAGGAAGAATGACCCCACAGTTTTCCTTAGGCCTGCATATGTACCCAGACAATGGTGCATCCCTATACATACACACACATGCACACAGAGATTCCCATGCACACAACATCCTACAATCTAAGCTAACTTAAAGGACCATTTTTCTAAGAAAAAAAAAAAGCTTGAGAATATACCAAGGGCCTCCTAAATCACCTCTTCCATCAACTTCCAGTTCAATTGCAGTTTCTGCTTCAATTTTTCAGGGGGCAATGGAATTTTTACCCAGATGCTGCTACCAAGTTCCCTAATTCCCTTGCACATGTTATATCTCCTGAGTAGATGCTCCAAGGGATATTGTATTTACTAATTGCATCAAGATTAACATTATGTTACACAGTTATTTAACTGTGCCTCTTCCTAGAGAATATATATTTTAAGGGGGCAGGAGTCAGGCTAGTCCAAGTTGCCTCTCTACCCTACAGCCAGTGTTTAGCATCCACTCCATGATGGATGACTGGATGAATAGAATTTGGGTCCAGAGACAATGTTATTAGGGGCCAAAGATATAAAGGTGAATGAACACTGAGAGACAACATACTGGCCATAACACAATGATCTTATTACCAGAGGAAGCAGAAGTGACCTTCAGCCATTTATTTTTTCCCAAAGTCAAGATAAGGTCACATGAAGTAGTTACTAAACATGACTTATCTACTAAGCCTGGAGGAATGTGGCTGTTTGCATGATTTTGTGAAGGATATTTATTTTGATACTGTTTTATGAGTGTCATTCCAGGAAGCCAAGAGACAGATGTTGCTTGCCCAAAGGCTAAATTATCTCAACCCTCTGGAAAGTGTGCAGGTGTCCATCTGTTCTCATTTGGAGTCTGGAATCCTACTTTAATTCTCAATTCCTGGGTTTGAGTTTTTTTTTAATGAAACCTCAGGCAAGTGCTTGCTGTATCAGCAAATAGATGGAGCACTCTTCTCACGTGGCCCGCAGCAGCCTCTGACTACTCACCTGCCTTATGCTTGCCACAACCTCCAGCAAACAGTGCTGCTCAGCTCTGAAGTGGCATTTGGAACCCTTTGTGAAATCATGGCAACATCAAGATGGAGTTTGCTATCACCTTCAACTCAGGATCCCTACTGCTGTGCCAAGGGGACCTTCACCAGGGCCCCCAGCACCTGCACAAGGGAACAACTCTGATGTAGATGTAGCCTTCTCTGAGTCAACCCTGGGCCACTATGCATATCACACTAACCATTTTGGCTCTAGGCTTTCTTCTAAATTCATCATTGTCCTGATGACTTGAGTCCTTCTGAAATCAAGAATTTGGATCACACTGTCAATTTCAGGTGTGGAATGGCTTCTGCATCTTCCGTTTGTCAAAGAAAAAATTGTCAGGAAAAAAATCCTCAGCATGGGTAATATCTCTACCTTCCCCCATCCTCAGTTTTCGTTCCATAGCTATAGTTACCACAATCAGAAAATACAAGTTTTTTCCAGAAATAAATAAGGCATAGGTTTTAGACTGGGTGCAATAAATCCTGTACACTTACATTCCATCTACCTAGAGCAGGAATCACTCCAGCAGCCAATGCATCCACACTATCTGATTGACTCTAGCAGTAGCGCAGGGCTTGTGCTTTAATATTCCTTACAGTAAGAACAGCCCTGAAGTTCAACAGTGATGCTGGCAACTCAAATGCACACACACACACACACACACACACACACACACACACACACACACAAGCTATAACACACTCCCTTTGTCTTCATGCAAAAAAGTGAAAGGTCTTAACTTATTAACAATGATATGTGCAAGTTGCTAAGACATATGATAAGAATGAATCATCTACTCAAGAATTCGTGACAAAATGTGCTCTACTTAAGGATATGGTGTTTAGCAGTAGAGCATGTAACCAGTCCACAGGAGGTCTCAGGTTCAATCCTCAATAGCAACAAAGGAAAAAAAGTTTGTATACATTTCATCCATCATATATACTCAGCGACTGTGCATGAAGTCCCACGTTTGATTCCTGGTAGCAACAAAATAAAAAGAGATACTTGTATGCATTTTCTTATCAAACCTCAACTATAGAAGTCAGAGCCACACGTGTGGTAAGTATCTAATAGGCTGGAAAGGGCAGTAAACTTACGATGTTTGCATGAGAAAAACCACATGGCAGGTAGAAGGCTCAGCACTCGTCACAGTCTCAGGCATTGCTGAAGATCTCAGGACATAAAGGGGAAATTGCTATCTAATCCTTGATCTACATTTCCTCAAATTCAAACAAAGGACCAGCAAATTTCCATAAATGCATTTATTCACTTACTCTAAAAATCTGTATTAGATCCATGCTATTACTACACTCCCACCTTGCATGGATACACAGGATTGTGGCAGCACACAGCTGCTGTGGACCCACTGTGTGCAAGGGTGGCTATGCAGTGTGAAGGCTGTAAGGAGCCTGTCTGCCTACAGCTTACTGTAATGGTGGGGAGAAAGACTGTTTAATAAACAAGTTAGAGAATTCCAAAGAGTGGTGAGAACTATGGAGATAGCAAATGGTTTACTGAAACCAACCATGACAACATCCGTGAACTAAACTGGCTGGAAACCAGTAGACATTTAGTGATTCAACAGCTAAAAGTCAGCTTAAGAGTCAAAGAAATGATTTTTGTGCGTATCTCATGTAGAATGTATTCAAATATCCACTTCCCTGGGCTGAAAATGTAATGAGCCCTCAGCTCAAGATAGTCATTTATTGGGCACTAAGTAGGAAGCCCAAAAGCTACACCTCCAAAGCCACCAGTCACCTATATTTTTTATGTTCCTCAGGTTGACAGTAGCATTATATTAACTTTGCATGTTTGCCAAATCTATTGAGTATGTAATCACACAGATAACAAGTTATAGGATGCAGACACGTAGAAAGAAAAATTCATACACAGAAAAACAACAAGTTGTAGGTTGGAAAAATTATGCACGTTGCCGTGAACAAATAACAGAATGCTGTAGCCAGTGTTTTATATAGAAAGCAGTTCTTGGGGTCGGGGTGGGGAAAGGAAACCTGTGGGTAAAATCTTGGACAGACCTGCAATGGACTTGAAACAAGAGAGGAAAGCACATACCCAGATCAAGTTTACCTGCAAGGTCCAGTCTCAGTAAAAGCAGTGGCTTTCTGAAGCAAAAGAGCTGGGTTTTAGCTCTCTCTCTCTCTCTCTCTCTCTCTCTCTCTCTCTCTCTCTCTCTCTCTCTCTCTCTCTCTCTCTCCTGGGCAATTATGATTGCCCAGGAGAGCACCTAGGTATAAATAAGCATCAGCTGCAGAACTCAGAGCAGCTGGGTTAGGTATGCTGAAGGATGACGGGCTACAGAGGGGATGCTCGTTTCCTCTTCAACATCATTCTGAAAACAGAATTGGATTACTGGGGTTGTCTAAGGAGAGGGATGTATTGATGTGTAGTGCTTGCCAATTTTCCTGGTGTAAATACTCCCATTGTTGCAGATTTCAAGCTATTGAGAGGATCAATGATCCCAGAACTGGGAAGAGATACCCACAGTTGGCTGTGACTGGCTCCACTCCCTGGAGCTTGAGTGACTAGACAAAGACATATAGGGCAATCTTAGTTCAGAACGTAAGTGACACCCACAGTGCTGAGCAGCAAGAGCCAGCAGCGGTTTCTGTAAACGGTGGGTTCCTTTCTGCTTGGCAATCTCAATCCTGATACTTTGGCAGGAAAGCAGCTACAGACGTGTACAAGAACGGCACAGCTGGGCTCCAGGTGAACTTTATTTACAAATGGGTCCATGGATTACATTATTGCCAAGATCTGCTGTGGATATGATTCAGTTGTTTTTATAATAATGTGTCCTGTTTAATTTATTAAATTGGGCCAGCACTGGAGTGAGGTAAGAGGGGTGTCTGTGGTACAAAATTTAAGGGAACACTGCCAACAGCCATGAAAATGAGCTCCACTTTTAAGGTTCATTTATTTTATGTGTATGAGTGTTTTGCCTGCAGGTATGTTTGTACAACACATGCATGCAGCACCCACAGAGGCCAGAAGCGAGGGTCATATCTCCTGGGACAGGAGTTACAGAAGGTTATACTGGTAAATACTGGTAAACAGAACCACATCTTCTGCAAGAATCGAAGGCACCCTTAACTGTTGAGCCATCCCTCCATCCCCAGAGAACGCCTCTTTCAAAGGTGGGCTCTGAGCATCATTTTTGTCTTCACCTCGAACTCAGTCTTACCTGACCAGATTGACAGGTGTATTGGTCAGGGTTCCTGTGTTCAAAAACAAATCTCTGAAGCAGAAGTGGATTGAAAACCTGGAATTCAGATCTTGCAAAATGGGTTGAAAGGGCCAAGAAGTGGGTGATGCAACCATACTGACAAACTTGCCTCCCAGGGGAACCTCAACATCTGCCTTGCTCATGAATGTGGGGAACTGGAAATTGTCAGGAAACTGAGTTCAGAGACAATATAATGAAGTCAAAACCCAGAATTAAGGTGACCACCACCATCCCTGAAAACCCAGTAAGTTAGTAAGCAGCACTGAGACACCCAGTCCCGACAGTCACTACATTTACCTGCAGGAATCTCATGTTTTTCAGAACCCTAGCTGCAAGGGAGCCTGGTCACCACAGTTTTGTTTAAACCATTCAGTGACATTAGAGAAAATAAAAAGTAAAATATGCTGGATTACCATTAGCACCATGAACTACAAAGGGCATCCAAAGAACCTCTGCCAAAGAAGCATGAGACTCTGCTGAACCAAGTCTGAGGTCCACCTGAGGTTACCTCTAAACAGAGGAAGCAGCATTCCTCCCTCTACTTTCTAGCTCCATTCACCAGCATACAAATATCTAGTCCATGATAGAAAATAAGCATGTAACAGTCAGGGAAGAACTGCAGTGGTGGTTAGGGATGTCACCAGGAGCTGTGGCAGTCGGCAGAGGAAAAACAAATGACTTTGGGAGACTATAGGATAGGACAATAGAGAGCTGCAAGTAGCTAAGAAGTAAATGCCAGGGACTAAGAATGTGGCTCAGCCAGTATAGTGTTCATATAACAGTATATGCCTATAATATGACTTTGTTACACAAGACCCTGTGCAAAAAGGAAAGGAGGACAACTGTGTATAGACACATGGAGATGGCTCAGCAGATAAGAGTACCTGCTGCCAAGACTGACACCCTGAATGTGATCTCCAGGACACACATAGTGTCAGAAGGTAACTGACACCAAGAAGTTGTTTTCTGATCTCCAAGTGCATGGCATGCATGTACACACACACACACACACACACACACACACACACACACACACACACACACACACACATTTATTTTTTTAAAAAGAAAAGAAGCAGAGAGAAAGCTGAGAGGATCTTCTATTCATTGGTTATCTTAAAGGAAGTTCTTCCTATATTCCCATGTCTATTACTGATGAAGGAGACATGGTGGCATCATTCCACGAGGTCAGAGCTATCTAGACTAATACTAAGCAGGGAGGGGACCCACGGTGTTCTGCAGATTGCACCTTCTAAGCATTTCTAGAGAAAACCAAAATCTTTGAGTCAATAAAAATCGAGTTATTTTGTCTGTAAAATGGTTTATGGGGTGATTTGCAAACATGCACATCATACATGAATAATTGTAAATTATAGTAATCAAACAACTATTGAAACTCCCCCTCAAGAGACAATTGAGGCAACTAACACATTTCTTCTAAAGCCTTCATTGCTTGTCCCGCTTTCACTCCAAATAAACTATTATCCCCAATTTGAGGTTATATGCTGCTCTGCTTAAAATACCATTTTATCACACAGGCATACAATCTGAAAGATTTTCCAATTTGTACACCTCAATTAATTCCTAAGGCACAGAAATTCACATTCTTGTCCACAGATGTCTTTCAAAATGTACTTGTTCGAATTAGAAAAGAAAGAGAGAAGTCTTGGTTTATTTCCAAGGAGAATGGGGTTGTTGGGGGGGGGGAGAGAAGCAGGTATTTTCCATGAATGCTTAATTCACCTTATACTTTGAGTTCTCACTTACAAAAATAGTTTAATCATGGAGTCCTTTTGGGTGCGGGAGTCTACTGAAACAGTGGTTAATTTAAACTGTGTTTCACAATGGTAAGCAGGTCGCAGAGATAATAAAATTAACCTCCCTTCATTTTTTTTCCCACAAATCCCCTCCCCCCCACACACACACACAAAACGAAGAATGGCACTGTACAGAATACAGCGTGACTCTGTGGCTGGTTTTCGGGCCGTGAGCCATCACCGATTTGTCACACTGCCCTTAACAACATATTTGTGTTTTGCAAAATGTATAATTTTTTTAGCCCCTGAACAAATATATTTACATAACTGTGTCTAACGAGAAATTACATTTAACTTCTCAGAGATGACAATAACGAAAGGCTGGACTGCCAATTCCACTTCATTAGCGTGGTGGAAATGCATTCCAAATGTTAATAAAAATTCCAACATGCTGATAAATTAGAGCTTGTAAGGAGCATGTGACACCTTGGTTAATATATTCAACCTCAATTATATTTCTCTTCAGCACCCTGTTATCTGGAACCTTTGCTGGCAATCAGAGGTGCTGTTGTTCAGCGGCCAATTTTCTAGATAATGCAGCTTATCAACAGTGTGGGTAAACTTGCCAATGGAATCAGGCTGCACTGAACCACACACACGCTAATTGCATCCCTTTTTTATGCATATTTACAGACTGTCACTTCAAAGAAATCAGTGGCCCATTGAGGCACCCAGTTAGCCGGAAGAATTGCCTCTTGCAAATGAAAATTAGCAAACAAGCTAGTGATAAATATGAAATGAACAAAGTCTAAAAAAATACTGGGGTTTGTCCCCAAATTTTCTTGTCATCCCAACTGATCCCCCACAGGAAGAGTTTCGAACATAGGATTTACCTTTAGTCACAGATGAAGACAGGGAGAGTTCCTCCTGAAACCCACTAACTAACTAAAAGCTTGTTAGCTCCCCCCCTTCTCCCACGCCACCCCCACCCCGAATTTCTATTCACATAAACAGGTTATTAAATCCCGTATTAGATTTGCTTTGGAGTTTGAACAGACAAATGACACGTTAACACTTCAGAAACAATTAACCCTGGGAACTTAATTAAGTTCTTCTGACTTAAAGGAAGCACATTTCAAAATAATGTTTTTAAACTCTCCCGGCTTGCTCGAGAATAGCAGTGCACTTCTGCAAAGCGCTCCCAAGTTCTAGTGAACAGCAGAAAGCCTTGCCTGGCTATATATGGATAAAGGCTATGGCGCTCAGAGCTCTGCACTGATTGTGTCACGGTGAGGACAAAAAAAAAAAAAAAAAAAAAAGAAAGAAAGAAAGAAATAAAAAATAAAAAAATAGCGGGACTAAGAAATAACACTCATCAAAAAAACTTCCCCAAAGCCCCAAACTCAGGGCATGCATTAAAGAGACGACTAGTTTATAACATTGTCCTGAGAGCTGGGCATAATCAAATTTGCAGAATTTGGACTGGGTGTTTGAAATCTCTACTCTGGCTGTTTTAGAATAACATTTTGAAACAACCCCCCCTTCCAATACAACAATGTTTTTTAAGGGAATATTAGGTTTTGGAAAGCATGTCATTTTAATATAAGCAGATCGTCTTAATATAATTTAAAATAAACCACATAGCAATTAAACTATAAATACTTTTAGAGGTCTGGTGCCAAACAGAGCAATTTAGAGTGGCAAAACTCAACAAACAAATGGCACTTAAGGTCTTAGCTTACAGCTAACGGTCGGCGATACTTTATTTGGCTTGGAAGACTGAGCCCCATTCCTGCCGTGTATCACAGTTTTGACAAACTCTGAAACTGCTCATCCTAACATTAGCAATGCCGTACCCTTGAGAGGTTTAGTTGGTTGCTTTTAGCTCTTTATTTCTCAGTTATTATTCTCTTACAGAGCTGTGCAACAACACAAACATTGATACAAAGAATGGAGAATTTTAAGAAATTCACTAGACCTTCAGGCTGACGGCTCAGTTCTTACACAAACAAAGCAAGTTTCTTCAGTAAATCAGTGTTCATCAGCAAGCATCCTTCAGACTGCTGTTTCATATCACTTTTAATATAGCAAAGCGACTCTGAGATTATGTGTTTGTCTCCCTACCTGCATTGGGAACCCCAAGAATCTAGTTTCCTGAAAAGACAAAGACCCTGCCACCCAGGTTTTCCTTGGAGGAGGCAAAAGATACTTGCATCATTAACATAGACTAGGGACAGGAACAAAGAGCTATAGGGTACATAGAAGAGACCTTTATTTTTCCTGGAGCTCTAAGAAAGAAATTACAGGATAGATGACACTGGAATGAGACCTTAAATGAAAAGTAGGATTTTTACCCTCACTGGATAGGCATTTCAGAGAGACTAAACCACATAAGCAAAGCAGAAGACACAGGAGTAAGTAGTCCATTCTCAGAAGAGAGATGCTAGGTAATGCTGGGGCGAAAGCATTGCATCTTTTGCTCGTGCAAACTGAAAGACATCTAAACACTACAAATGATTATGTGTCTATTTGACCTTTTGTGCATTTAAACCCTGGGGGAAAGACAACTCAAATAAGGGGGCTTATTCTTCCAAGACTGATGCAAAGGTTAAGAGATAAAAGAGAAACATATAACTGACTTTAATTTTTGAAGTTCACCTTTCCTGATATCCAATTACATGAATACACATTCACATAGCACAAACCCAGGATGTGTCTGTCATACAGGGAGATTGATCTTGCTGGGCACATATGAAACCTCACAACATGGCAGTTCAGAGGCACACTAAGGACATGTCTTAGTCACTCTGAATCAGTAAATATTAAGAAATGCCTCTGTCTTCTAAGTAAGATCATTGAAATTTGGCTTGAGCTTTCATGCAAAAAGGACAACAATTGGAGTTATGACAAGGCAGAGCCTTAAATGTTTGTTTAAAAACTTAGCTCATTCAAGTTGTTTTTATTTTTAGCATTCAAGCAAATGACTTCTGTGACTGGGGAAAGGAATCTGAGAGTTACAAACTACCAAACCTTGTCAGTTGTTTCAAAGAAAAAAAAATTCTATTAATTAAGAAGTGTCATTATTTCCTAACCATCTTATAATGCGTACATTATAACCAGAAAATGAAAGGTAAACAATGAGTTTCAGGTAGTGGTGGCTAACCATGTTAGCATACATATTACTTCTGGGAAGGAACTTTGCTAACAGATATCATTTAATATAAGAAGGTACCTCTGAAGGGGCATTTTTAACCCTGATTTTTTTAATAGAAGAAGAAGAAACCAAAATTATTTCTTTTGGCCAAGGCTCCTTAATGGAAGGGTCAAGACTTGAATCTGGACCATGCCCTTCCAAGTTCATGGCTGACGTCATTGAATATGTGCTGCCTTTTGTAAAATCACAATTAGACTCTTTCTCTTGTTAATAAACAAGCTTGTCTGAATTTACCTTGGAAAAGAAGGCTCTCTAGGGAAGAGAAGGAAAGGAAGACAGAAAGAGCAAGAGAACAAGAAAGGCTTGAGATGGAAGGAGGGGAAAGCAAGGGCTGATGGGAAAGCAGTTAACTATAAAACCTCACTATTCTGGGGCTCTGGCCACACTCACTCCTTCTGCTTTACATTTCTTTGCTCCTCTGCCTCTATCCTGTCTTTAAGCTCCTTGAGGGCAGGAACCACTTGTCCTGGCCACCACTGTATCCCTCCCACTGTGGCTAGCCCAGAACCGGATACTGTACACAGTTGGCCTAAATGTTTCACTTGTCATGTCCTCTATGTCCTCTCCAGAGAACATGTCCACATCAAATTGCTATAGCAATTTCATGACCCTGCACCCAAACATTTGTAAGCAGGCACTGTTCAGGTCCAAATGAGATCATCTCCTGCCTGCCATCAGTGCGGGATTTGTAAGAATGGCAATTGGCATCCTAGATCTTAGTTCTCTCCAACTGGATACAGGGCAACGTAGAACAAAAATTAGACTTTGTCTGCCTTCTCTCAGCTCCTTAAAATGAAGTTTCCCATGTTGCTCACCATCAGAAATGTCAGTAAGTTCAACATTCCATAGAAGTCAAAGTTCGCTTGAGTGTTTTCCCTTTTTTTTTTCTCCCCCACCACCACCCAATTCATTTTACATTTAGCTCAATGTAAATGACATTCATTAGGGCTCTTCCCCCTTTTATACTATCCATCAGGAACTCATGTTTCAATATGCAGACACTGGCTACACATTCCAGTCTGGAATGCTGCATGTTTATTTCATAAATGAAAATAGCCTGGCAGTTAAAATGTGTGTCAGGAATTTGGCCCTGAAATACTGCATTTGTTGTTGTTTGTTTTGCTCAGGTTCAATCAGACACCTGTTTTGTACTCAACTGCTGTCTCATTTTTCTATTTTTTTTTTCTCATGGGGTTCTATTTTCCTCCCCTTTTTCCCTTCTCCAAGCCCTTTGCTTTTGAAATTAAAGCTGCAGTTTCTATTGTTTTCTTCTGGAGTTCCCCCCACCACCTCTCCCTGGTGGGGAGGAAGGACTCATTCTTTGTGTTGGAATTATTTGTGGGACTCATGGAAAGGAGAACGGGAGTAAACCAAACTGGCTCAGGAAAAACAAAAACAGGACCAGCCATGTGACTGGAAGGGGGAAAGTTCCCAGTGCTCAGTGTAAGAAAGTTCCCAGTGCTCAGTGTAGAACAGACAGAGCAGGAACTGACTTGGAAACAGGAATCATCTCAAAGCAAAACAAACAAACAATCAAACAAAAACTGGTAGCACTCACAAAACAGAATGTCCGGAGTCTGGTCTTCACTGCCTGGGATCCAGGCTGAACTCAGAGAAATGCTGTGGTAACTTTAACACACAAAGTGCACAGCTCACTTAATACTTGAGAGAGAAGTACTTAGTACTTGGGGTGGAAGAAGAAAGAGGTAGCTTTGAAAGTTTTTAACAAATTGGTCAAATGTAATTTGTTCTGAATATTTTTGACACAAGTCACCCCTAATTGCCATTTCTGAAAGGTGTCTCAATTAAGATCACTCGATGTGGCTGTTTAAATGCTATACATTTGTCTGACGGAGAAAGAAAGCCACAACATTGTCTATTAAGTGTCAAAAAGCCTTTTCTTTAACTGCAGAGGGCTTGGACACAACTCAGGAAATACTTCAAATGGAAAAGAAACGTTAAACGCTACCCTTCAAGCTATTGGAAAACCTATTATCAAATGTTAAAACCTTTTAGAAAAAATGCCCATGAGTGTCCCCAGCAGGATGACAGATCTTTGTTTAGCAAAGGTTGATCACCATTGATAATCAAGAGCTAATAGAATGGATGCAATCCAACTGCTAATTAGGAATCCTGAGGCTTAAATTAAGGAATGAGGAGGACCAGGTATCTGCTTACACAGTTCTCTCAGTGCCAGAAACACATCTCACAGAAATGGCTGTGGATATTTCCTCTTCATCACACTTTTAAGTCAGAATGTCAGCACTTTGGATGCTGGGGGCTCTCTCTCTCTCTCTCTCTCTCTCTCTCTCTCTGTGTGTGTGTGTGTGTGTGTGTGTGTGTGAGAGAGAGAGAGAGAGAGAGAGAGAGAGAGAGAGACTGTCATGTGGGGGTGTTACATACATATGTGAGAAAAGGGGCAAGAGGGGGTTCATCCATACAAGAGCCGAACTTTCTTCAGAAGAAAATGCTGTGCAGAAAAAAATGTAAACAGTGTGTATGCGCATACATGCAACCTTTCACTATCTCTCTTGGTTCACAGGACATAATGAGAATTAATTAGTGCATTCCAAAATCATTAGCCCCAATCTCTCTAATGTGTGCATCTACGCCTAACTGAAGATTTTCTAAAGAAAGGAGACAGAAAGCAGAAATCTGGGGTCAGAGGCAAAGGCACAGATGCGCGGATAAATGGCTGTCCTGTGATGGTGCCTCTTTGTGTTCATGATTACAAATGATTTTAATTCAGCCCCTGATGCACGAGCTGCCCGGTTTTCTCATTCTAAATACAGTACTTTCAACACCCCCTCCCAATTCAGTCCTTACAGACTTGGAGGATTTAAATTTTTTCTCCAAAATGCCACATGTCAGTCAAAAGAGAAAATGATTGGCTTTTAAAATTATAATTTAAAGCACATTGACTAAAGGCTATGTTTTCATTAAAATTTAACCCCCTTTTAAGCTCACATCTGCAGCTTTGGGGAACATGCTAGAAGATGGGTTTCTACCTCTGTATCTTTCCACAAAACAAGGGCTAGAAAATTGAGAACACGAGATGCAATGAATATTGGCCTATACTAATAGGACACCGTTTCTTTAATATAACCACCCGAACACTGCTAACTGCTATTTCATTTGCAATACACAAATCAAGAGCCTCTCGTTTTCACCTGCAAATATTTCAAACTTAAATCTAATTTAGAAAGCTTTAAGTAATAAATGTGTAGGGACCTCATTTTAGAGTGGAATCCTTTTTATGCTCTCTCTGGGCCATCATTTTCTATATAGACAAATGTTAACTTTCAGACTATCCATACCCACTCTTATACCATGCTACTATTTTATCAGACCATGAATTATTTTCAGAGTAAGAATTTCAGTAAAGTAACCCCAAACAAGAAAATGTCATAAGATAAATTGATTGGTTGTTTCAAACATTTTATTTTTCCGTTTTTTTTTAATACCAAAATAAGAAATAAATTACCTTGGTAGTTACACAAACTTCTGCAGGATGTTACACTAATAGAACTCTACAAAACAAATAAGGGCATCTAAAACCAACTAAAATGCTACTAAGATCTAGAATGTATTGAACTGAATTTTGTCAGTTAGACTGAACTTTTGATAGGTACTGTGGTTTTTAAAATGTTTCCATTAGGGCAAGCTGGGTGAAGGGTATGTGGTACTTATCTTCTGTTTTTACAATGTCTTAGGCATCTATAATTACTTCAAAATAAAAGGTAAAAATAAATTACCTCTATGTGACTTCTAGAAGTCTGACTTCTCAGACATGTTGAAATTTTCACACTGCAAGAATCTAACTGATTCTCACTAAAATGCAGACCCAAAGTTTAGAGAGATTTTGCAAGAGTTCAGAAATCCACTCTTCCATCAACCCAGATCAGAGGGAAATCTAATTTAATCCATATCATCTTCTATGACCTGATAAACACCATGTCTTTAATGTTCTCCAATTACCTCATATTGCTTTGGCCCTTGTGTCTTGGCATGACCCTATATTCCAGTGAGACATGATGTCCCCTCATACTCTATAGCCACAAAAACCAATGGCTAAAACCCTGAATATGAATCACTGCCCCCCACTTCCTATGCAACCTTGTCACACTGCTTACCTTCTTGGAGCTCAGTGTGCTCATGTGTAAAATGTGGAGAAGGGCAGTATCCCCTTTCACATCAATTACGTAGAGTCACAGGGACAGAGCCTCACAGCCATGGCATCTGGGCATCTGCAGAGTGCCACGTATATCTCCTATAACCTGGGTGAGGGGTAACCCACCCCTACTTCTACTTCAAGAGTCAAGCAAAGTCAAGGGGATGGGTCCCAGAACCAATGAGAGCTTCCGTTGCATGCTCACTTCTCTTGCTAAGGGTACAAGATAGCCTGTCTCAATGCTCCAGTACTTTTATAACCATGATGAAACATCAAGCCAGTGGCTAACCAGCCTATGGCATGCTTTTCCATCAGTGTTTTCACACTGCAAACATTTGTTCTAACTCTGTTTTACACTATGGGACCTTAAAGGCTAAAGTCAGATATCATTCCATCTTCCCATCTCTTAGTCAGTACACACGCTGATGTTTGTGAAGTGGCCTGTGTTTTTTCACAAGCTGATGATTGAAAGTGAAGACATTCAAACCTACCTAGCATTTGAGCCTACTCACCATAGGGGTGAGTTACTTTACAGAACCCCTCTAATTGCCAACCTTTTTCTTTTTCACCTTCTGGTACTTACTCATGCTTTTGGAGAGTAACTTTATAAAGCAGCTCTCAAAAACAGTAACTCCTTCTGTCCTCCTAAACACCATAGCATCCACAAATAGTCTTTGTTGTGGAAACCCAGCAACTAGTACAATCTAGCAGGCATGAGGGGTACCCAGAAGGGAGGGTTCCCACAAATATGTGGTCATGGCTCACTGCTCTACTGACAACTTCCAACCTA
Organism: Cricetulus griseus; assembly: GCF_003668045.3. Lineage (NCBI taxonomy): Eukaryota > Metazoa > Chordata > Mammalia > Rodentia > Cricetidae > Cricetulus > Cricetulus griseus. The sequence goes on from NC_048601.1 coordinate 45,821,597, forward strand.
CTATTCTTTATATAAGGCTCCTGGAGATCTGACCGATACCCACAGGGATCACTCTGCGCTGTTTATTTCTGGGTTCACTTGTCAGCATCGTGAAGGGTCTTCCCATAATCCTGAAGTCACTCAGTGAATAGAATCTTGTGCTCAGGAAAGAGTTGCTTTTCTGTCAGAAGTACTTATTGACTGTCACTTGAGAAAGCCTCTTATAGATAAATCTAACACCACAATAATTCAATATTTTTCCTCTAAAACAAAGCCATTAGCATTTTATTAGAAGAAATATTTCATCTTTCCTCTCCCTCTGTTTAAACACAGCACAGATGTAGCACTCTGTGTGGGTTGTTACAAAGTCAGGGAATATAATTTCTTGATTAATTGCCATACACAGGATTCGAGTTATGTACAATTTGGGTAGTTAACCCTGGCACCTCCCACAAGCACTTACAGCCAAACCTTCCAAATAAGCACATTTGTGATAAATCACCGACAGCTGTTTAAGTGGATCAGGCCTTAGGTTCTTCCTTGAGCCAGATCATGTCATTTTCAACTGGCAGGAATTTCAGGGGAGAAATTCCCTTGTCAGCCTCAGATGAGATGACTCTGTTTCCCTTGCAGGCTTCAGGGACTCTCAGTCAATATTTCTTATCATTTTTTTGTTTTGTTTTGTTTTGTTTTTTTAACTATTCTGTGTTAAAAAAAGAAAGAAAGAAAACAGTTGGTGATTCAGAAATTACATCAGGAATCCAAAGATAGACTATGAGTTTAGGACTTCAATAAACAGAACAGGAAAAGAAAATGCCTGTTAGTTTTGTGACAGTTGAGAAGCAAAGATCTCTTCTGAGTTTGTCCAGTTTAGGGTGGAGCTCTCTAACGGCCCATTGCTTCCTCACTTACTCATCCATATCCTTAAGAAGGTACATGAATATAAACCCCAAGGGTCCCAAGATGTTTATACACTACTAAATCCTCAGCTATGGACACCTTAATATATGCTTTCTTGCCCACTACCACAGACCATTTTGTGATTGTCTCCAAAGCTTTATTTAGTGTTGTAATGGGTATCTAAGATAGCAGAGATGGCTGCAGCTGGAATGGGCTGGGAGAACTGGCGCCACATGTCCTTGTTGAAGGTTCCTGTATGAGTTCCTCTGGCCACTAACAGTAAATGGTAACAGGTGACCTTGTGTTTCCAAGATATGCTATTTGCTTCCTGGGACAGGTATGACTGTGAAATAGACAATTTCATGGTATTTCAAACAAGATTTGGCATATTGATGCTAAAGTAACTGCAGCCTCTAGCCTTCAGGGTCCATTCTAACCTTCCCCTACAGTTGCTCTCCTTTATTTAACATTACAGATGTGCTTCCCTAAAAGTTGATTCATTGGGTACTTCCCCAGATAATCTTTTCTTCCTTAATTCCAAGAATAGGGGTCTATAAGACCTTTGTTATAAATGACAATGAAAAGGAAGGTGAGAGGGCTCAGCACACAAAGGCGTTTACTGCCAAACCTGGTGGCCTGAGTTCAATCCCAGGAATCCACATGGTAGACAGAGAAAACCAATTTTACCTAGCCGCCCTCTGACTCCCATATGAAGACTGTGGAACACAGGTTCATAAATTAAAATGTGTAATTTTAAAAGTGTGACTGATAAAGAAAGGAAATCACACATCATCACCCTATTCTTGAGTCACCTGCCTTACAGGTCATGTGCCCTCACTTAAAATATAGACAATAAAATTTATTTTTTAATGCAATTTTGGTTTATATTAATTATTCCATAAGTAAACATGCACTGCTTTGCAGTTAAATACATTCTTTAAAGTGAATTTGATTAAATTCTATATATGTATTTCTTCCTTTAAAATAGAAAATACCATAAGGAAGTCTCCCCACAGCCTATGCCAAGTTTTGTTTGCTTTGTTTTTGGTTTGTTTCATTTTATTTTGTTTTAACTTTTTGCCCATTCTAGATTTATTTCTAACCATTAGACCATAAGTTGTTTGGTGATGTACACTGCAAGTATCTGCTTGGACACAGGAAATGAAAACAAAGAAGGGGACCGGACATTATGAAAAATGGCCTCTAGGCTTTCCTACGTTATCCTATAATTTTCCAGTTGGCTTAACCACTCAACATATTTAAGTAACCAACCAACATATTTATTTAACATTCGGCAGATGGACATGACAGAAACATCATGATTTGAGATGTACTTTTCTAACTACAATGCTTCCTTCATGCCAGGATCCCACCAGGTTCTGGAGGTAAGTCTGTCCTTACCTGCTGTTTTTCCAGCACTGGAGTCTAGCGAAAGCTAAACATGTCCACTCTGATTAATTTAAAACCCTGACATTAAAGCAGAAATCAAATCATTCTCTCCAATCTAGTTTTTATCCACAGCATAAAAGAGACTATTTTACATGTTAATAGTAATCTGATGTGGTTGTATAAATCTGATATAAATATGATCCTCTGTTTGGAAATGATGTTAATTTAGTTTAAAATGGAGATTACATTTCTACTTGTAAAGGGGCAGGCTGGAATATTAGCATTTGTGGCTGTTACATAATTTCCCTTTACACTACACAAGTGTTACTCAGATTCCTTTCTGAGCCTCTTTGTCCAAAGATTTCCCATTCTTCTTATAAGAAAAAGGATTTCTCTATTAACTATACGTTAAACAGGTGGAAGAAATCCTTAAAAAAAGATTAACACCAACATCATAAATGCATTTTTTAAGAAACATTTCAAGTTACAACGTAATAAACTGAACAGAATGTCATAAGAATGTCAAACTGGGCACTGTAAAAATAAATGTTATTCCCATGGAAAAAAAGTCTGCATATTTATGTAACATTCAGCAGATGGGCGTGATATTAATATAGGGTTTTCAGTTGTGCTTTTATAGCTTCTAGATTTTTCTTGCCTAACTTGGCAACCCGAGGCACCATTTGAGTTTTGAATTTGGACAATACTGCAACAGATGTCCAGACCAATAAAATAAACTCCTTAAGGGCTCTGCTTAATTTGTGTAATTGATCAATTTTGGTTGCAGAGGCCTCGACTCACCAGCATGCAACTGCTTCCCACAAACGCTCTGCAGTTGGGATTTCATTCCATATGTTCCAGGAATATATGGGCTCTCGATAACACTGCAAACAGAAGTGGGTCTGTGGTGACACCTGTTGGCAACAAGCAGGGAAAAACAATGCCACTGGAGCAAGGGATTCTCAGCCTTGGTATTATTGACACTAGGGACGAAGTCATTAAGGTGGGGACTGTGCTGTGCATAATCAGAGGTTCAGCAGTGTCCCAGGTCTCTGGCTCCAAATGGTTGATGCACCTTCTCCCCAACACATGACAACATCCAGTGCTTCTGGGTAGTCCCAAATATCCCTTCCAGGGCCGGGGGTGGGGGGTGGGGGGTGTGGGGGGGTGTGACTACAGGTGAAGTTTCTTGTAATACAATGGAAGGTTCTGGAAGAGCCACAAACTGGATAACTAAAGAAGATTTCTAACACACACACACACACACACACACACACACACAGAGAGAGAGAAGAGAGAGAGAGAGAGAGAGAGAGAGAGAGAGAGAGAGAACAGCTAAAAGATAGAAGGAGCTGGGGAGGTGGCACAGCCATGCAAGCATGGGAACCTGAGTTTGAGCCCCAGAACCCATGTGACAAATGCTAGATATGGTGATAATATGCAGAATTCCAGCACCGGAGAGGCAGAGGCAAGATGGAGGCCGCTAAGCAGTCCATCTAGAAATTACTGGTGAGCTCCAGGCAAATGAAATATTCTATTTCTAATAAGTTGGAGCTGCTTGAACAATGCTCTGGGTTGCCCTCTGACCTCCACATGTAGACCCATGCACTGGCACCCTCACACATGTATGCCCCTGCAACACCCACCTACATATACATTCATTAAAAAAAAAAAAACTGAACAACAACAAAAACAAAAACTTTTCCCTTGCCTCAACACTTCTCAGTCTAGTAACAGTTTTATAGTAAACTCATGATGACTTCAACCTGACCCAGGGGGGTATCAGTGACAGAGGCTCTGGGCCCCAGACTGCTCCCAGCACTGGAGAGGGTGGTAATTAAGACATGGGTTTTGAAGCTCAATCCTAAGTGCTCATCACTCACCTATTAAACTTGCCAGAGTTGCTGTGTTAATTATCTCCCGTTTCCTTGATTTAGCATAATACGGCCTGCAGCCTGTGACAGAAATTAAAGGGAAGACCAGTGACCTCTTTTGTGGTTGTGTTAATAACTACATGATAATAAATTAGTTTTCAATTTTCAGAAGACTTTACATGCTAAAAAAAAAAAAAAAATGGAGCAAGAACACGATGCACAAACTTGATACCAGATAGCGGATCAGTACCAAGTCTTGAGTCTCTTCCATACAATTTCCCAACCAAGGACAGTGGAAAAGTTAAGCAAACTGCACTGTTGCTTTGTGGGCTCAGGACATTGCTGGTAATCGTAAGGGACAGAGAGAGGTTGAGGCCATCGCTGGATAGTTTAACAATCTCCAAAAGCTCATTCTGACAATTCTTTCAGAGTCAGAGAGGATTTTGAGACACATACTAAACATAGGCACGCATACGTACGCCATGCGCGAAAGCTCCCGCCCCCCCCCCCGAAAACATGCTGATTTGAAGTGCTTCTGCTAATATGAGAATAAAAACATGGGAAGGAAAATCGCTTCCCCAGCAGCACAGCAGTGCCGTGACTTCTTGGCGTGTTTTGTGTCTCTCTTACATCTGCTCCCTGCCTCTAACAGCTTTCTTCCTTTGGCTGGCAAAACGCAAATAAGAATGTACAGGAAGCCTGGCCCCACTCTGATGTGCAATAATATTTAGCTAATTAGAAGAATCCTCCAGCTCATTACGCTAGACAGTAGGAAGGAAGACACCACATGAAAGCGTGACACTTGCTGAGCCCTAGGATGGTGTCAAAGCCGAACTGGCATCACTTTCTCCCATTTCTTTATAAACTTGGTCCGAGTGCAATTTCATTTCTTTTTCCCCGTTGGTTTTGACTTTGAGAAGAGATTGCTGGAACACTGCGCCATCTTCTGGTCTGATGCTGAACTGCAAGTTCTTAAGAATGAGAACAACTAACTGCCTTAGATTAGTAGAATTTTCAGAAAGCATGCATAATAGCTACACAAGAAATACGGGATATTCTCTTTCTGATAAGTTTCGATGAGATGGTATTTTTATACGTATATTTGCTTTACTCACAATTTCGAATTAATTTTTAATCTCACAAATATTTGTCAGAAGCCACATAGATATTTGTTTAGAGCCCAAAAAAGTGTGTTATGTGATCTGACCTTCTGAGAACTTATGATACAACCATGTAATTCGAAAATGTGAAATGTATGAAATCTGAGATAATAAGTATGGGAGGATTTGGAGATGAGATCTACACAGGGACCTTGTAGGGAAGATGTCTTTTGCAGCAGGGTTTGAATGCTGGCACATGACAGCAGAGACATGTTCAAGGTGTGTTAAGTGCCTGAAGCCTTACAAACAATGCTGCAATTGACTCTCAAAGCAGCCACATTTTGTGGATACACGTCCTGCTAGGGAGATGGAAAGGCTGACACTCAAGTTGTACTCTCAACAAACTGTGTGCTGTCCCCCATGACAGGACTCAGATTCACAAACAAGGGGGCAGACTGCCAAGGGATGGAGGCAGGATATGTTGTGTGTGGCAATCTAGAATGTCCACATAAGAGGCATTTAGTTGGAAAACCTGTTTGAGAGAAGGGCTTGTGGCTGATAGGGCTTGGATATGGCCCCAGAAAGCCCCCTAATGCCCATGTGCTCTACTTGGTCCCTAATATGGGAATGCAGAAAAGCGCTGGGACCTTGTGCTGGCTATTTTTGGTTTTCAACTTGACTACATCTGGGATTAACTAAAACCCAAGTGGCTTGGTAGAATTGTGAGGGTTTGTGTTTTTCTTAATTAAATCATTTAAAGTGAGAAGACCCGCTTCTAATTCAGCTCTTTTGAGGTGGGAAGATCCACCTGTTATCTGGGACACACCTTGTGATGGCGGCCTGTGTAAAGGACAAGGAAGAAGGGAGCTCTTGCTCTTCATCTGCTTGTCCTGCTCTCACTGGCTGGTCCATTCCTTTACTGGCATTAGTAGAAGCAGAATTTCTGCCTTTCTGGGAATCTGGCATATACTCAAGACCAGCTGAGATATCCAGCTTCATGGTCTAAACAACTACTGGATTCTTAGATCTTCTGTTGGTAGACAGTCATTGATGGGCTATCTGGATTACAGCCTGTAAACCATTCTAATAATCTCTCTCTCTCTCTCTCTCTCTCTCTCTCTCTCTCTCTCTCTCTCTCTCTGTGTGTGTGTGTGTGTGTGTGTGTGTGTGTGTGTTAGTGTATAGGATAGATAGAAAGATAGACAGAAGATAGATAGATAGATAGATAGATAGATAGATAGATAGATAGATTCAATCTGTAAGTTTTGTTCCTCTAGAGGACCCCGACTAATACAGACCTTTAAAGAAGTAGAGCTAGTAGAAGGTAAATATGTCACTTAGAAGCCATGCATAGCAGGGACTGATGTAGTTGTCCTAAGACCCCAGTTAGTTCTTTTGAGAGTGGGCTGTCATAAAAAGAGCAAACAAGGACCTTTAATCTTTTTTATTTCATGTCTTGCAGCCTGCTGTTTCTATCACGTGCTTCCAGAACCAAGGTACTGAAGACCCTCCTGCAGGGCAAATGGATGATCTTGGACTTTCAACCTCTAAAAGTATAGGCTTTTAAAAAATCAAATATACAACCTGAGATATTTTGTTATAGCAGCACAAAACAGACCAATACAAGAGGGAGTGACGTATCTTGTAGCTGTGTTTCTGGAGGAAGCCACAGATCTTACCTAGACAAAGGAAGAACACAGATGGGGATCCTGAGAAGGGCTAACATAAGGTACTCGAAGCTGCTACCACTGGGACTGTGTACGATTGCACGTTAAAGAAAAGCAAAGAACCCTGCAAAAGTAAATGTCTTCGTGGTTCAAAGGCAATCACAGGAAATGGAGTCTGAAAGCAGGTTAGGGAAAACACACACACACACACACACACACACACACACACACACACACACACACACACACACACACCACAGAAATGTTCACTAAATTGCCTTGAGTGGAAAGATGCGATTTATGTAGAATAATGACCCTATTCAGATAGTGTACAAAAAGTTCATCTGTTCTCAAGTAGGGGATAGAAGAAAAGATGGGAAGCAGAGAGATAAAAGCTCCAATGCTAATGAAGACATTTGTCAAGGAGAAAGAATGAGAGGGACCAGTGTGAGAAAGCAGTACAAAGAAAGTAAGAACAGGGTGCTGGAGGCTGCACCTCAGGTCCCTCATAAGGGACAAAGACTTTTCCAAGTGTTTCTGTATTTGGGCTTAAGAGCACACTCGCACATGAAAATAGGGAAAGCAGGGGGTGAAGTGAAATGTTCAGAAATGAGAGGAAATATAGACTTTAGAGACACTGTATTCCAGAAGCTATGGCAGAATGTCCAATTTGCAATGGGAGCCTATACTCAAGGCTTGCTTGGAGTGAGGTTATGTCTAAAGGCACAGGCGTGGATGCCCAGATGAAAGTTTGTGAATTATTGGGAAAGGACTGGGAAAGATAACAGGACCTGGGACAGAAAGACAATTTCAGAGATGTTGGAAAATCATCAAAATGGCCAAAGAGTAGCATGGTATCAGTTCACTGGGAACACATCTCCATTTTTGTATCTGACAGATATTTATTGAGTATCTATGTGCCTGGCACAGTTTGAGGCAAAGCAAGCCCTAGTCTGTTCTGTCACTGGACTTATGTTTTAAGTGAAAGGCAAGAGATAATAAAGAAAAAGTATGTTAAATATAGCTGTACAAAACTGCAAATGTAGCCCCAGAAGAGCCTCAGGATCTCTGTGTGGCCGAGGCTGAGTTTGAATTTCTAATCTCCCTGCTTCCACCACCCATGTGCTAGGATTATAAGCATGTGCCACCATGCCCAGTTTAGACAGTGCTGGGTATTGAACCCAAGGCTTTGTGCATGCTGAGCAACCATCTACTAACTGAGCTGCGCCCCAGCCCTTTGGGTGTCTCTGGTCTACACAGTGTGTAAGCTCATTTCATCTAATACACCATATCAATGCAGTGTGGGAGATTAAGTACATGCTAGAAGAGAAGCATGGCAAAGCACAGGGGCTGCCTTCAATACAGAGGTCAGAACCACCTGGGCTACTAGAGCAAGCCTGGGAAAAGCCTCCTTGGAATGGGGGACATTCGCTCTGCGTGTGTGAACAGCACTCTTCCTTGCAGGAGAAATGTTTGAGTCAAAGGACAAAGGCTGCTGGCTGGTGGCAGACTGAAGCAAAATTCTGGTAAGGTAGGGGCTACCTGCCCAACCAGAGCAGTAAGCCCTCCTGGGGGGAAGCAAAGGCACCCCTGAGGAGGCACAGGTGGCCAAAGGGTGGCCATGGCAGCAAGTGAAAGAACCAACTTCAAAAAGTCTCCCTTCAAAGGCTTGGAAATGAGGGCCTGGGGAGACTGCTTATCCTGTAAAGCATTGTCCTCAAAAGCAGGAACCTGTGGTGGATCCCTAAATGTCAGTTGTGGTTACTTCCACATGTAATCCCAGTACCCAGCCAGGTGGATCCCTGGGGAGAGTCACAGGCCAGCCAGTTAGTCTAGCCTAACTGGTTAGCTCCAGGAGCATCTCTCTCTCTCTCTCTCTCTCTCTCTCTCTCTCTCTCTCTCTCTCTCTCTCTCTCTCTCTCTCTCTCTCTCTCTCTCTCCCCTTTAAAAAATGTTTACATGATGCAAGCCCAGCCTAGCCCAGGCATTGAAAACTCCAGCTGCAAGCAGGTGAGGAAATGTGTGAATGAGCAGAAAGGGCTGCCCAGGTGAAATTGAGACAAGTAGGGGCACCCTGCCTTGTCCAAAGGGGTGTCCCCTTTGGGGCTGAAACTAAACATAGAGTGCTAATTGTAGGAAGAGAAACCCAGATTACTGGATGCTCTGATATTGCAAGACAAGCTAAAAAGAAGGCTTCTCTGGGCTGTCTCTTGGTGTGTATGCTGTTAGAAATTGGAAAGAATTTTAACATGCTCTGCAGGCCAAGCAAAACACATCTGCAGTCCAGATGGGGCCTGCGCGGTGCCAGTTTGGGACTCTGGCTTAGAAAGAAGATGTTAGAGCAGTCTCGACACTTGGTCATGGCTGTGAGCTACTGATTTCCCGTCACATTCTTCTCCAGAGTCTCACCTGCAGGTCTTGGCTAGCCAGAATGCCTTAACTCCCCTGATCCCTCTGCCCACCATGCCTTGCCCTCATGAATGCTGGGAGTTGCAACTCAAGTTCTCACCTCTTCGTACTACAGCCTAAACCAACAATTCCCGCTAGCTACTCTCACAGGCTTCTGGACACTTTCGGCCGTACACTTTCTTTCCACCCACCTCAGCTCCAAGGCAGAAATATTTGAATGGCTTTCTCGCTGGCAAACAAGGTCAACTCACCTGACTTCATAAGCTTCATAAGCTTCATGAGCACCCCAGGACCAATTTCTCTGTAGACAAATTTCCCTTCCATGTCTATAGTCACTTGAAGCTCTGTGGGGATGAAGTGTCCCATGTACCAAACTCAGCCTCTGCCTTTTCTTGTCTAGCTTAGGCTTCCTTAAATTTCTCCCAAAGACCTCTGGGGACAGGTAACTCTGGAGTCTGTCCTCTGCACAGGTGAATGGCTGGCAGCATCCCTGAACACTGCCCACTGTGGCCCTCAACACCTTCCTCTGAGTTGAAACACAAACAAAATGTAAAGGGAAGAGTTGAGTCCTCACAATATTTTTGCCAGAATAACCTTCTATTAACTTCAACTCTGTTTGTTCATAAATGGTAGTAAAGTATGTTGAGAAAATAAGCGGCTTCACAAAGGAAAATTATGTGGGGGCTGGAGAGATGGCTCCATTTGTAAAGAGCTTGCCGCGTGAACATGAGAACCTGCATCTAATACACAGAACCCACATAAAAAAAAGTTGGGCATGGTGGTCCCACTTGTAATCCTAGTGTCATAGGGATGGAGACAAGTATATCTTGGAGGCTGGGTGGCCAGCCAGTATAGCCTAATGGGTAAATATCAGGCCAATGACAGTGACTGTCTCAAAGAAAGCACAGGCACAGTAGCTGGCTTAAGAGAAACAATAACTGAGATTCACTCTCTCCTCCAAAAGCACGTGTGTCCACATGTATCCACAAGCATGTGCACAGGCACACATGCACACACATACCTGAACACACATAAATATGTACACACATATGCATATATACATAAAGTTAAAGCTATTGCGTTTAAAAGTTACTCTGGGTGAATTAAGGAGCTGGTAACCATATTTCACACATCTTGACGTTCTCATATTTACTAAAGAACACTTCCGTTGAGCCATTTGGTCTCACCAACCCCAGGTGCGGGCATGTTCCCTTGTTCTGAACTTTCATACCACAGAGTTCACAATAAGGCTGAACTCTTGATTCCCTCTCTGTTCCCTCCGCGAGGGCACAGAGGTCATGTGGCATCATGACAGGTGTCTCTCAGCCTCCAGCTACTGTTATGAACCATAATGTAAACGTCTGATGTATAGGATATCTGATATGTGACCCTCCCACCAAGGGCCGTGACCCACAGGCTGAGAACCACTGCTTTAAGAAGTGAGTGCTGATTGGCAAAAGTAGGTCACTAGGTCAAACTTATACAATATAACCACTGACCTCCTTGCCCATGAAAATATGAGTTAAAACACACTTGCTTTCTTCTAAGTGGCTGGAGGAAACATTTCACATTTGAACACTACCACCAACAACATCGCTGAGGGCCTGAGGACAAAGTCAGAGAAAGTACAGACTTACTCTCTCCTCTTGAGCTGGGATACCCACCTCCTCTGTGTCCTGTTCTCTGGACTTGGGACTCAGCTCGGGAGTCACATTTTCAGTATCTCCCAATTCTTGGTTCATTGAGTTTGAAGTGAAATGACACCACCAGCTTTCCCAGGCTTCCAACTTGCCGAGGACCCATTGTCCACCTCTTAGGCTCTGTAAGTATGTGATCCAGTAATTCACACCAGCCCTTTTCTATACACTTATCTGTATCTATACCAATATCTCTCTTTGTATCCCCAAGTGGTCCTGCTTTTCTAGATAACCCCAGCTTATATAGTAGCCAATTTAGAATGGGTGATCACTCTCTAAAATGCTTACCTCACATTTCCTTCTTGTATTTTAAAACTAAATTCCTATTGGTTTAAGTTCAAATGCCATTTATTTTGAAAGAAACATGTCATTTAAATAAGATTGGTTAATACGTATTTTTATTATTGTGTGAGCTTATGGCTCATAGAATAAGTTTCTTGTTAGAAGTTTGAGAACAGCCTTGGTCTGGACCTGCAGACTGACTTCCTGTGAACAAAGGCACTTCCAGTAACCCCCTTAGTCTCTGTAACTTAGAAAATAGGTCCATTCCTTTCTGCCTGCAGGAAGAATTCATGATAGTTTGCACAGAGTTGGAGGGTTTGCAGTACTCGAAACAGGATTCAAACCCATGTCCCACCTCATGGCATCTGTGTGTCCTTAGTCATTTTAATTATCATGTCATCTTTTTGCTCTAATGTCTTTGATTGTCAAATAGGAAAAAAAGTAGAACCTTCCTTCCTTTGTGAGATTTACCCAGTGGTGTATGAAGACACCATCAAAATGCAGACAGGCCATTCCACAGAGAAACAAAGGAACCCACAGTCATGAAGTGAGTAAAAATCTTTCTTAGAGACCATCTGTGTCGTTGCTCCACTAGCTCTTGGAAAGTTGACTGAGAATAGCAACAACTGCTGACACCCATTTAAAACAGCATTCTTTCTTCCCTTCAGACTCAAGGCCACAAAGTCAACACAGGGTTTTTATGCACCGACACTAGGATTGGGCCCAGGACATGCATGATTATATTTCAAAGGTATAAACCTGGAATTTTCCCCACAGCTTCATGAAACCTTTCTGGATTTTTAGCAGTTCTTTCTATTAAATCTGGGTATTTTCTTGGGAATATCCCAATCTGTTCCAAATCAACCTAATTTTACTGCACCAAAATGAAGGCCAAGTGGACTGTAAGTTCCACAGGACAGGGAAGCTGAGAAAGACCTTCACACTGGCTGTGGGACTGTGAAGGTTGGTGGCTACACTCAATCGTCAAGGCAGGATGCTTTTGCTCCAGAAAATTGGGTTGAGAGAATGAAACTGTTCATATCTGTTTTTCTCAAAGACGCCCATCTACAGCCTGACCTGCCGGTGCCTGGTAATTGGGACGAATCTTCATTCTTCCTCTACTTTCTATAGGCTGAATGAGATACAATTGAAGTTCAGCCATGGAGAGTCTTCTCAAATGGAGGGAAGATGAAGAGATGTTTTGACTATTTTAGACCCAACATCTTTTTCAAACTATGCATATTTTATTCATTCAACAAATATTTCTCTTCAAGGAAAATACTAAATAAATGTCTTAGATTCTCCTTTCACTCCCAGGACCAGATTTTTTTTGACCTTGAACAGATTTTATTCTTGACTTACCCATCCATAAAGCTGAGGTAATGACAGCATTTGCCTACCACATGGGGGAACTGTAAAACTTAATTGAAATCTTAGATGAAGCATAGTAGCCATACACTAGCATTCTACATTACTGACTGACCTGGGTATGAATGAGTATTGATTTTAAATGACAAATTCTCCAATGTATTGAATACTGGAGTACATACACACACACATACACACACACACACACTCCCAGCCGTATACATATGTATATGCATATGTATGGCTTGGCATTTACACAAATGTGTGATTTCAGGGGCAAATCAGCCAGAGTAAAAATTAGCTGAAGCTTTTTTTTCCCCAAGGGAAATAATTTTGTATTCATTTTCTGTTATTTTCAAAAGACTCTAATGCTGTTATTTCAAACTGAATGTCCTCAAACACTGCAAAGATGATACTTCATTGAATTGCACTTGCAGGAGACAACTTCTCAGTGCTACTAGAGGGCCACAAGAACAAGCCAACAGTGTTCCAAGTGTACATGGACAATATTTTTTTAAATAAAAGAAAAATACTCCACCCTTCCTGGATTCGATAACTTTAGGAAGAAGATATTCACTTGAAAATAGGTAAGGATAGGATGACAACATAAAAGGATGCATTTACAGAACTGTGGCCTTCAGTTTCTCTGTTCAGGCTTTTATTTCTTTAAAGGGTTGAGGAGATGGCTCAGTGGGTAAAATATTGGCCACGTAAGTATGAGGCCCTGAGTCCATATCACCAGGACTGCATAAAGCCAGTGGCTACAGCAGACACATCTATAATCCTAGCATGAGGATTATAAGATGTTGAGACAGGAGAGACCCCGTAAACTCACAGGCCAGCTAGCTTGGTGAACAGAGCAGTGAACAACAAAAGACCCTGTCCCAAACAAGGAAGACAGCAAGGAACAATATCTGGGGTAGCCCTCTGAATCACACACACACACACACACACACACACACACACACACACACACACAAACGCACACCATAGCATGCACAGCACTATACTCTCCTACACAAATAGCCACACAAACACACATACTGTACCTATACACAGAGAGGTTTCAAAAAAAATTTAAAACATCTAGAAAACACATTTTGACTTGGCTAATATCAGGTCAGATCACTGAGTGACAAAGTCTCTATAAAGGAAAGAAAGGTCTGATTGGCTGTTGGAATGTTCCCCGGAGGCTTCCATGGCTAGCTGTCACATACACAAGCCCTGCCTGCTTCCTTCATGACACAATGACATATTACTTAGAGATAAATGCCTACTCAGGATGCAGCTATTCTCATAGTTGATTAGTTGACTAAATTCCATAGTGGCTTTAAACTAGTTTATTTATATACGTTGGGCTTTTATTCCAGAATAGTGCCAGTTAAATTTGGCATCCAAATCCAGCCTTCTGCCAAAGAAAAAGTATATGCTGTTGACAGGACTGAACGGTACTGGGCCCGTGCTACAGAGGGTAGAAAATGTGGGCAAGGGCTGTTTATTACGTAGCACAAATGGGACTCTTTTGTTAATTTAAATCGCACTGTATCTTAACACCTAATAAAAGTGTTAGATGTGAAATATAAACATTTTATGGATACACTATGAATTTTAATGTTATTTAACTTTACTTTGTTAAATCATTTTCCACCTAGACAGTGTATTTCCATTAACATTTTTAATGAAGAGACAGAAAGAGAGAAACCATGGGTAAAATATCAAATGGGTCCCATAAAGCGGCAAAGGAGTAAAGGCATTCTTTAAAGAGACGCATGCAAAACGGGAGCAGACATAGCCTGCTATGAGACACTATAATAAGGAGATAACAAACATAGGTATTAAGAAACTCTTAAATCTTCCCTTCCATGGTTAAAAATCTCATTTTTTAATTGTTCCTCATTAACTAGAGTCACAGTTTTTTTGTCTGTTCTGTGCATTACCAGGTCCTCGGGGTAGAACCACATCTTATATACTATGGGGTCAATAAAACTCCACTGAGTAGAGCAGCAAAGGCAGGCTGGCTGGACTTGCACAGCCTGATACGTGCAGAATCGGTGTTTTAGAAAGGAATTCCCAACAGCTCTTCTTTCATTCCTTTGAGGTTTACCAAGGAGGACAGGAATAAATGGGACCCTGGCCCAGTCTACACAGATCCTGAAGACTCCCAAAGGCTCGCCAGGAGAGTGCATCCTCTTCTCCCAAGAGCACAAAGTTGTCATTAGTAAGAGAAGAGTGCAGTGCAGAAGCCAGAAATAATGGAAACCTAGCCAGCTGAGGAAGGGGCTCAGTGGGCATCTCCAGCAGGGTTTTCTGCATATTTGATGGACTCTGGGATGGTAAATTCCCACCCTCCCTTCAGACCTCACAGTTCACAAAGAAGGTGATACAGAGGTCCTGAGAGAAAAGAAAGAAAACTGGTAAGATGGAGGCCACGTGGAAAGCAGACTCCCCCCTTTCCAACTTCTGACAGGTAGAGAATCCGGGCGAAATTCCACCTGCCTCAGAAAGACACATGGGTCATAGGACATCGTTTCCAAGAAGAGTCACTGAAATTCATGCTGATAAATTGGCGACTTTGCAGGAGGAGACAATAGTTCTTTTGGAAGATTGAAAGCTCAGGGGATAGACTGGATGTTAAAAATGTACAGAAAAAAATGGGTGAACTGTAGGATAAGGGGCAGCTCTCAGCACTGTGGTGATATGCTTATGACAAACACTTTAAAATGCTATAAGCAAATATAGCAGAAACAAAAACTATAAGTAGATTGGGAAGTCCATAGAAAATTCATGGATCAGCAAGAACTCTAGTAGCCTGAAGCCAAAACAATGCTTGGTTTAAAAAAAAAAAAAAAAGGATTTGATTTGGAAACTTTAAACATAATGTAAATCTAAATATGCATATATTCATCCATTAGCTAGATTCAGTAATTATCAACCAATAACCAATATTGTTTTATTTAGACTTCATACTTCATGTTATATCACGTCATCACCTCAATCCCAGGATCATTCTAAAACAGACCTTAACAACTGCACGATTTATTTTGTAAAGATTTCCATGACTATTTAAAACACATAAGGATAGTTTTGAAAACATAACCACAATATTGATAGCTCACAAAAACTAATAGTAACTCTGGAAAAACATCAAATATCCAAATTTCAGTGTCAAATTTCCCTGGCAGGTAACAGATACTGGTGTTGAAATTAGGAATTCAGGGTTGTGTTGGTAATGGGAGATAGTTCAACTTAAATCCATTATTTCTGAACTGTTTTTGGAAAGCCAGAGGAATCTAGAAACTCTACATACCTATTCCTGAGGTGCAAGACTTAGCTGGAATGAAGGGTCTGTTTCCCTGGCTAGCTGGCTGGTCACATACTCTCTGGCTCTCGACTTCCTGTTGTCCTGCACACCCTATCTGGCTACATTCCCTCCCTAATTTAGGACACAACTGAGCTAACATGAGTTCAGAAGGATCTAGACCCATCCTTTAGCTTTGGGGGTCAACGTCGTAAACCACAAACATCGCCATTATGCCGCCTTGCAAAGTGAGTTAGTCACAGACAGAGCAGAAAGTTACCACCCTAAAGACAAATACTCAGACTTAAAGGTCAAACCAAGGACAGAAGAAGAGAGGGTGCAAAATCAACAGACAACGGAGCCAAGAAAGAGGGATGGAGGTGTTGCAAGGCATGGGTTTATTTTATTAATTCAAGAATGATTTGGAGAGCCAAATTATGCGCTGGACTCTTTTCTTTGCTGTGCAGCATTCCAAGATCCAGAGATGGGTAATGTTGCTTTTCAAGGAGTCAAAGCCAAGTTCAACACTACATAAAGCCTCCCCACCTCTCTGTTCCCTTGTCACTCTTGAAACACGAGAATGTGAGCACAGTAGGTTAAATTAAAGTGCAGGGACTAGGGAGGGGAGGTTAATGCGCTTAAAATTAAAACTCAAATTAAAAACAAAACCAAGGCTTCTTATGTTCACCTCTACCTATTATCAGTTGGTGTCTTTGCAGACACTATGGGAATGTTCAATATTCAGTGGAAGAAAATAAAATGGTGTGTGCTTCACCATGAGGTGCTATTGAAAACAAAATGAGCTGAATTTTAGGGCTGGGGAAAAAAAAAAAAGAACCGAGCAATTTACTTGTTACACACATAGTAAATAAAAAATTAAAGGCAATGGGTATGAAATATTAAACATTTACTTCACACGGTGTATTTGTGCACTCTGGAATTAATGGGCAATGGCAAGTAGCATACCTAATAGTCAACCCAGACTGAGAAATTTGACTCCCAGTATACAGGGACATTCCTTGGTAGATATGTATGCATGGCTCCCATTAGTGATAATTATACCCGAGGAAACACACCAAGGACATCAGCAGAGATGTAGAAATGTAGCCTAGAAATGTAGCATGATGAGAAATGGAGAAGGGTCTGCTGCCCTGCAAAAGAAGGGAATTGATTCCATTATTTTGCGAAATATGGCCAGGAGATGGCTCAGCCAAGCCTGATAACTGGACTCCAATCCTCCCTAGGACTCACAATGGAGAGGGAGGGACTGACTCCCCTATGCTGCCCCCTAACTTCCACACACACCCTATGGCACGCACGCACATACACACACACACACACACACACACACACACACACACTGTAATTAATTTTGTAAATTGCAATATAATGTGCAACCTAAACAAAGAAAATTTGAATGTGTGAATGATCAAGTAAAAACTGTCTTAGGAAACTGCCACATGCCAGTCCCCATTCGCTTTGCAAATCCGTGATACTCTATGTCAACAACCTCAATCAAGGAAATCGTACCTCCACCTGAGAACCCATCATGGCAACTCTATAGCAGGGAGATTCATTGTCTTTCTGTGAATTCCCTGAGTTCACTTTAGTGTCCTAAAGAAGATTTCTCATGACTACAGAGGCCAGTACACCAGCCCCGGGGCAAAAGTAACTCTGAATGACCCAGACAGCAAGCTCAGGCAAAGGGCGTGGGCTCACCTTAAGGAGCCAGTGGGGAACTTCTGCTAACAGGACTGCAGGACTTCGCACCCTGATCTGCTTTTGAGAGATTGCTTATTAGGTAGGGTTTTTTTTCCCCTTTTGACTTTACCCTAATAAGAAATGCTTCTCTGGATGTATAAACCATTACACACTAAGCATAAAGAAGAGAAGAAGTGCCATTCATGTTCTCACTGCCCTGGAATAATGTCTATTAGCACTGTTGGGAATGTATACCATCTTAAGAGAGAGATCCTCCAACTGGGGCAATGGTGCTATTCCATCCCAGGTGACATCCTGCAAGCTCTGAAGTCATGATTTTATATTGCTTACAACTCGGGGGCTGGGTTAGAAGCACTGATGGCATTTAGTGAATAGAGGCCAGAGGTGTTGTAAAAAGATTCCCCCAACCCCACCAATAGAAAATCCAGTCCAAATGTGGCAAGACTAAGGCCTCCCTTTCAAAAATAGGAATATGTGAACATGTAACATCAATATAGTACTGCTTCCAAAATTGTGTTCTAAAATATGGTGGTAGTTTGCATGCAATTGGTCCCCATAATCTCTTAGGGAGTGGTACTATCAGGAGGTGTGGCTTTGTTGGAGTGGGTATGACCTTGTTGGAGGAAGTATTTCACTGTGGGGGCAGGCTGTGAGATTTTCTAGGCTCAGGATGCTGCCTGGTGTCTCATTCAACTTCCTGTTGCCTGTAGGACATAGGACACTCAGCTACTCCTCCAAAACCATGTCTGGCTACACTCCACCATACTCCCTGCCATGATAATAATGGACTGGACCTCTGAAACTCTAAGTGAGCCACCCCAATTAAATGTTTTCTTTTATAAGAGTTTCATGGCCATGGTGTCTCTTCACAGCAATAGAAACCCTAAGACAAATATCTTCCACCAAATTCTTCTACCTGTGATAAGGTTCTCCCAATCTTATGTTTGCACCAGGGAACAGTGATGTCATAATAGCCTATATGCAAAGTACAAATAAAATCTAATGATGAAATTATAAAACATTTCCTCATGTGTATTTAGTGGGGCAAATGTTAATGCAATTTCTCTTATAACTTTAAAAAGGTAGAAACAGAGGGAAAAGGGATGGGCAGTGAGGCTATTGCTTAAAGAGACTCAGGATTCTTTGTGGTTTATTCCTGTGAGACATATAGCTTGACATTGCAATGAGTCATACGGATGCAAGCCTGGCCATCTAGAGTATGCAGCACACCATGTCCTTACTAAAGTAGAAATACTATTATGAGTAATAATTTCTTCATGCTTTTTGTGTGAACAAGCAGGACTAGGAAAATTAGCCCTATACTTTGAATTCTCTTAACTAAAATTAAATACCACTGTTTTATAAAGCTAAAAAAAATCAAGCTCCACCAAAAGTAATATAATGGTTAAATGAATTGAAATGGAAAGAAGTCAAATAGGAAAAGAATTCCACAATGATTTTAACCCAAAGAACACTGCACAGAAAGATTCTCACTAAATAGAATCACAGTAGGAATTATCAAGTTTACTGACTTATTTTCATAAAGTAATATATAAGGTATGAGTGCATATATATTATATCTTTCTGTACCCATAAACATAACTCTAAATAACCCTTTTAACAGCACAAAACTACTCCTTTTATGGATGTTGTGAATCCTCTATTATAAATCTTTTCTTCTTGGTCATCTTTTATGAAGGCAAACAATGTGCCCTGAGCAGAGTATCACTAAATACTTGGATACATCTTTTATTAGTTGGAAGGTTGGGAGAAGTCAAATTAGGAGGTAAAGTTAAAGATTCATATGGCCAAACTGTTCCCCAATAGACTTCACTGAGCAAAGAAATTGAATTCACCTTGGATTCTTGCTATTTAATGTTGTCTAATACCTCTGTTCCTTAAAGTGGGTGAGCTAATCTGACCCATGTTATAGCCTGTGTCAAAATGCCTCACCTGTCCTGACTTCTTGGTTTTGATCCCAGATCCTTGAACCACCATTTGGTTTGAAGTTTGGAAACACAGACCATAGAAATCTGGCTTAGGCATAAAGAAAGCCCTAATGAGTCTCCATCACTCCTTACCCACACCTTAAGCCTCACCTACTTGTTTATGTGGCAATTCAGTCAGCAGATATGATTAATTTTTTAACATGCTGTTTCTGGGCTAGCTTAGTGATAGGGCACCTGCCTCACATGAACGATGACCTAGGATCAATTCCCAGCGTTACAAGACAGTAACAATGACGATGGTGATGGAAATGATGAAAATGTTTCCAGTCACCTCATATGTGGCTCTCCTTTCTGACACCCAGCAAGTATTCACAAAGACAGACATCATGTACAGCCTCACTCCTCTGTCCCTTCTAACAAGATCCAGATTGTCATTTTTCTTCTTAGTGCTTCCATTACACAAAAGACCCTGGAAATAGGTGTCTAGTCATTCCCCAACTCTTGAGGGTGGTGGATGCTCAGAAATAACTGCAGTCAAATCTTTAAAAATAACTACAGTAGCCAGGCGTTGGTGGTGCATGCCTTTAATCCCAGCACTCAGGAGGCAGAGGCAGGTGGATCTTTGTGAGTTCGAGGCCAGCCTGGTCTCCAGAGCGAGTGCCAGGATAGGCTCCAAAGCTACAAAGAGAAACCCTGTCTCAAAAAACCAAAAACAAAAAAACATAAAACAAATAAAAATAATAATAACTACAGTAGATTGACTCATGCTTGGAAATATGTGTCATTTAAACCAAGCATGAGATATTAAGCAGAAGTATTAACCAAATATGAAGAGGTCTCCACGATCCAGTAACTTAGCCCATGGTGCCAGGGCCTGCAGTTCTCACATATGGCCACTAGGGCATCATTTTCTACTCTAAGGGAGAATTAGTTAAGCAGGGCCTCTAGGCTATAACATCTTTCCAAGTGTGAATTTATTCTTTCCCTCCTTGCTGGCAATTTTTACTTCTCCAGCTTGGCACATAGAATCTTGCAAGTCTCCCTGGAAGGTGACTCATATTTGAATATGAATGGAGCAGCTGGCTTCTGTTATCTTAAAGGGTTACATGATGTCATTGCACATTTTCAATCGGGGTAAAAACAAACTGCTCACTTCACACATCACTTCCAGTAACATATATTTCTGTGAGATCACAGGGACTTATAAAGTGTCTGAAATGTTTCCAGCTTTAAAAATTAAGACCAATGTTCTGTTGCTTAGCAATTCAGCAGCGGCAACCAAAAGTTCTCCGAATGACCTGTTGTGCTGTTAGAGATTTAGTCTAAAACACACAGTGCCTATAATGAGAACAATGACAACAGTGATGATGTTAATAAACGCTGATGTTGTTCAACCAGTGACCATATTCCAGATGTTGTCCCAACAGCTTCACTCATGGCCTTCATGATGCTCCAAAGACAGTACTCCTCATCTTTCACACAGTCTCCAAAAGCTTAAAAGCAATCAGATTAAAGATCTGGTAAATGACAAAGGCAATGGCAGAAAACAGCCAGTCTGGACTCAGACTGTCCTATGAACCACTTTGATAAACACTCATTCACACAGCTCATCATACAATGCTCGAAGGCACTAGTAAGCAAATCCGGAGTTTCATTAAGGGTGTATCTCCTGTGGGATGTTCTTCCTGGAAAGGAAGTCTCAGTGAGAAGAGTGTTTGAGGTGCCAAGGGTTTGCTTCAGTCCCATGCCCACAGACCTCATGACACAGGCCCACCTGCTCTGTTGTAGCAGCTTGTGTATGGGCACTACAGTTTGACATGCATGCACACTTTTTTGAACACACACACACACACACACACACACACACACACACACACACACACACTCCAGAACCAGCTATTGCTAAGCACTCAGTGCTTGGCTGAAGAGTGATATGGCTGGAGAGATAGCTCAGCAGTTAAGCACACTGGCTACTCTTCCAGAGGATACAGGAAGGGTTCCCAGTACCCACAGGGCAGTTCACAATCTTCTGCAATTCTAGTTTCAGGGTATCTGGCACCCTCTTCTAGCCTCCCTGGGTACCAGGAACACAAGTGGTCACCAGGCATATGTGCCGGCAAAACACCCATACACATAAGATAAAACATTTTTAAATCATCACAAAAGCAAATGAGTTATGTCACTTACTTTGAAATTCTTCTATGCATGGTAGGACAGTCCTGTAGATCCACTATTGGGGAGCCAGTGGCAGGAAGATCACTGCGCGTTTGAGGCCAGATTAGTCTACAGAGCAAACTCCAGGCTAATCAGAGTCTCTACCTTCAGTCTTATTGATGACTTCTTAAGGGGGAAATGATTTATTTTGACTCGGGGTTTCAAGAAATGGTAGTCCATCATGACCAGGAAGACAAGTGTCGGGAATCATGTGGGCACATGTCTAGTTCACCAAATGGTCGCCAACCAAAGAAGCAGACTTCCGGTGGCTTCAACCAGAGGCAGATATAACTTTCCCAATCTGTTCTCCACCTACATTTAAGCTTCAGGTTCCATACCAGTATAAAAGTATCCCAAATCCTGTCTTTTTTCAAAGAACAGTGGACACAATAGTCAGACTTCCCAGGTCAGAAACTTGGCTGCCACTCGGCTGGAGTGCATCTAAGGTTTAACCCTCTGATTTCTGACTTGTGAAATGGGTTTGATAATGGTATCTAATCTACAGCAAAGATGTGTCATGTGGGTGAAATAAAATAATACCCATTGTTTTGGTTACTTTTCTACTGCTGCAATAAGATACCACCACCAAGGCAACTTCCAGAAGGAAGAGTTAATACTGGGGCCTTGCTTACAGTTCCAGAGCATAGAGTACATGTCTATAATGGTAAAGAAATAGCAGCAGTCAGGTAGGCAAGCAGGTACGGTCCTGGAACAGTAGCTGAGAGTTTATATCTTGATCTAGATGCACAAAGATTGAGAGCACTAAGTGGGAATGGGGTGGGCTGCACCCAATGATATACCTCCTCCCCACTAGTCCACACCTCCTAATCCTACCCAAACAGTTCCACCACGGGGGACCAAGTACTCAGATATATGAACCCATGAGGGCCATTCTTATTCAAATCATCCTACTGACAAGTTATTTAAAATAGACTCTGATGGCTCACAAAAAGTCAGTAATTGTGGTTGAGATGGTTTGAATGAGAAATGTTCATGACTTTGAAGATCTTGTTTCCAGCACTGTTTGGGAACCTGTTATGAAACCTTGAAGAGGTAGAGCCTTGCTGGAAGAAAGATGTCACTCTGGGAAGGCTTTGAGGTCTTATAGCCTGTCTCCACTTACTGTTCTCTAAGTCTGATTCCTGTGTATGAATGAAATGTGATCAGCCAGCTTCCTCCTTCTGCCATCATGGCTTCCCCAGCATGGTGGACTCTATCTCTCCAGAACTATAGGCTAAAATAAACCCCTTTGTCTTCTAAGTGCCATCTTGTCACAGTATTTTATCACAGTAACAGAGAATTAACTGATACAATGGCTTAGTCATAACCCTAGTATAAATTGCCCTAGACTTACTAGCAACAGTGTTGATAATGAAGCTCATATGAACTCAGAGACTAAAGCAGCATGCACAAGGCTTACATGGTTCTGACCCAGGTCTCCTGCATACAGTTTGGTACTTTTATGGAACTCCTGAATTTGTAAACAAGTGGGTCTCTGATTCTTGGGGCTACTTTCTTTTTCTGTTGGCTTGTTTTGTTCAACATCGGTGTGATGGTTTTCACTTTATCTTATTATACTTTATTTTGTAATGTTTTGTTGTTTTCTCCTAGAATCCTGTTCTTGTCTAATGAGAGACAGAAATAGAGATGATCCAGACGGGAAAAGAGGTAAGGAGGAGCTTCGAGGAGTAGAAGGAAGGAAAATTGTATTCAGATTTTATTGTATGAGAAAAGAATCTTTGCTTAATAGACATGTTGGTAATGAAAGTATTCTCTGAAATTTTGAGCATGGAGAATGAGGAGCAGCTAGAGAGAGGTTCAGTGGCTAAGGGCATGGTCTGGTCTTGCAGAGGAGCCTAAATCAGTTCTCAGCACCCACACAGCAGCTTACAACCATCCTTAAGTCCTGTTCCTAGAGATCCAGCACCATCTCCTAGCCTCTGCTAGCCTCGGTTGTACATGCACTGCATTTACACCCGGTCAGGCAAAATACACATACACAAGTAAATAAATAAATCTGTGGGAACCAGGGAACAAATGTTAGGATAGAATCGTACATTCTTATGCATCTGTGCTGCTCTTATAGACAACATAGTTTCTTCATCAAGTTGGATCCAAGTCTTCTTCAGGTCATTGTACAACTGTAATTCTTACATGCCAAAGACTATACTAACCATCTAGTTAAACAATTCAGTTGCTGTCTGAGGAAGCACCATTTTTCAGAGGTCACATCATCTACCCAGAACTATGTCACATAGCCAGTACACTAAATACCAGAATGTGACTTGACATGACTTGTTCAGACTCACTAGTCCCCTCGACCAGCGGTTCTCAACCTGTGGATCAGAAAACACAAATATTTACATTAAGATTCATAACAATAGCAAAATTATAGTTATGAGGTAGCAACAGAAGTAACTGTATGTTTGGGGATAGCTGCAACATGAAGAACTGTATTAAAGGGTCTCAGCATTAGGAAGGTTGAGGATCACTGTCCTAAACTAAGAATTCTGCAAAAGGAAAACCTGAATGAATAAATAAAACCAGAGTCTAAATCCTTAAATGAAGTATGTCTCTTGGAACTGGAGAGATGACTCAGAGGTTAAGAACACTGGCTGTTCTTGCAGAGAACACAGATTCAGTTCCCAGCACCCACATGACAGTTCACAATCATTTGTAACTCTGGTTTCAGGGAAGCCAGCATTCTCAACTGGTCTCTGTAGTAACCAGGCACACACAGTACACATGGCTACATACATGCAGGCAAACACTCATACACATAAAACAAAAGTAAATAAATCTTTTAAAACATGCCTGTTAATAACATTTCATAAATTTTTATAACATACTTCTGTGGCATCAATGTGTCTCTCTGAATTCATCTGTTGGGAGCTTAACAGGTGTTTAAGGCCTAAGCAATCTTGCATTTCACAGCCTCTAGAACTATGAGAGAATTAATTTCTCTTCTCTACCTGGTCTCAGGCATTCTGTTATAGCTGCACAAAGGACCAAGGCATAGATCAATGGCAGAAGGAGAAGTCAGTTCAGAAACTGTAACATTGATATCTACTGTTTATCGAGTGCTTGCTGTAGTCCCTGCTCAGTGCAACAGTTTTCCACTTGATTTGATTACCTAAACAAATATTTAAAGGGTGCCTCCTAAACTTTTGCATACTTCCTTCTATAAAGAGCATAAAGAAAAAAATGAACGAGATAAATTGAATGATAGTAACTGCTGCTCACTTTGTGTACTGCAGGCAAAATAATAGAGCTCTAATGACAGCTGTACCTATGTCTTTGGAACCCTGAATATGTGACCTTACCTGACAAAAGGAATTTCACAGAATACAACTAGGGTTAAGGATCTTGAAATAAAGGATTCTCTTAGCTTATTGGTGGACCCCATCTATTCATGTGAGTCCTTAACAGAGCCTGTCCTTAGCAGAGGAAACAAGTGTGGGCATGGGACAAGGAGCAGAAGAATGCAGCAGTACTGGCTTTGACAATGGATGCAGGTACCAGGAGCCAAGCAGTATGCCCAGCCTCTAGACAGTGAAAGAACACGTAAATAAATAAATATACTACCTTCAGCCTTGAGTCAGAAGTATGGCCTGTTCACACCTCCATCTTCCAGGTTAGAGCCAGATTGACACACTAATAGGAAAGTATTGTTTAGGCTGCCAAGTCTGTGGTAAGTGATTACATTGACAATAGAAATATAGTGTGCTGTACAATGGTGAAAGAAACCTGCTCCCGGGTTTCAAAACAGTACAGTTGATTTTTTTTAAAAGATTGTCTCAGTTGCAAATATTAATTTTAATGCCTCAAAATAAGAAAGTACAAGAATGTAGTGAATTGTAAAATAAATATTACTATTGGATACACTTGGTACCAGCTGCAAAAATACCTATTACACGTATCACTTTGCAGCTTGTCCAACATCAATACACAGCATTAGTGGATTAAAATGAGCTCCTGAACAGTTTGGGGGAGACCATCATTCCTGAGGACCAGTCATCATAACTCCAAACTTCTCACCTAGACAACTGCATCAATCATTTGATTTCTCTCTTTTTTAACTTCTAGTATTTCCCTTGGCTATCGTCACTTCTAAATCTGTCTGTTCAAAACTATGAATTTTTTCATCCCAGATCACCCCATCCACTGAAAGCGAAAGAGGATTGAACTTTTGTCAGAGAGGAGGAAAAATTACATTTCGTGAGAGAATCTCTCATTACAATGGAATAAATACCTTTCTGAAGACACAGATGCCCGAACAACACAGACAACACAAAGCCAATATAATGTTTCAAAAACTCTACATCATTTCAAAAAGTGCCTTTCCTAGGATCCCTAAGTAAGACACACAATGATAAACCAATAAGGAACATGAAGTGACTGTTTCCTTTCTTCTTCCTGGTTAACATAGGCACACATTTATGATGTTACTGTTAGTCACAAAAACTTGCCAAAAGACAAGATCATTAACAGTTAAAAGGAATGAATGACATAGTTTCAAGAACAGCTAATAAAGCCTCAGCTTCTCCCAAGATAACACACGAGCAATAAATGGCCATATCTGTGCTTAATAACTGAAGAAAAAGAAGTCTCGGCATTTAATATTTCACAAACAATGCATTCAATGTGTGTGCATTTCCTAAATATAGTTTTAAAACCATACTTCTGAACATACCCTGGCCACATCAAAACAAGAAAGGGATGCACCATTGAATGTCATGGACCAGGGAGGAGGGGTATATACATTTTTTTAAGAAAATAAGTATCTATTTCCTCCCCCCAAAGAGAAAGAGGGGCAGATTACAAAAAAAAAAAAGTACCAGGGTGTTTGGCAGTTGGTGAGCAGGTGTGCACTGGTGAATGGGCCTCTGGGGAATTGGGAGCTTTTAAAAGAGATTGATTCTCCTGCTTAACTAATTATTTTAAACATGCTTTTAAAGGTATTAATTACTCGCAGAAAAGAGTCTCCATTTGCTTCTAAATTGTTTCTTTGCATGACTCTTTGCCTGCAAAAATGACTGGGTTAAAAGTGAACATTCTGTCACTATAAATTTAAATAAGGTGCTTAAATAGTATGTTTAAATTTACTACATATACTATAACACAGCGTTATAGTTAAACACATGCTATTTAACATGAAAGAAAATGGATTTAAATATGGCCATCACAAACATTTAAAACTATCAACCATTTAAGAATGTTTATATGTAGTGTAGATTAGAAGAAAGGATATGTGATTGGTAGGGTTTTAGTTGGGGGGTGGTAGGGGAGGAAGGGAGGGAGAAGGGAACTGGGATTGTCATGTAATTCAATCTTGTTTCTAATTCAAATAAAAAAGCAAACAAACAAACAAAAATGTTTATATGTAAAATTATATGCCTTATATCCAAAATAGTTCTATATATTTAATATCTGCATTATGCCAGACTGAGTGTCCCTTACAAGAATTTCTGTTTCTCTGAGCCCTTGTGGCTCTGTGTGCCCATGAGTGTGACGCGATGATGGTTTGTCTTGCACACTGTTAGAATGCTCAGAAACAACCACTCCATTGCCTCTGCAGCTTTTCCCAAATGTGACTGACTTGGACAATGAGTGGTTGCCAGGTTGAGCTTCTCAGGACATCTGAATCTACATTTCCCAAATGCATTTTCTATTTATTCACAATATTATGAAATTGTTTTTGAAGTATTTACTCAGCAGGCAGAACAATGGCTTTCATCATGGCGTTTTCATGTATTTGTAAATATAAGGGTCTTTCCCTATATCTTGTCACTATTCTTCCCTATTTCTCCCTCTTCTTCCTCCCTAATGGTTCCCTACTCTTCCCATACACGAATATGTGTACATATGGGAGAAATACATCTAATTTTCTTTTTCTTTTTTGCTTTTTTTAATAGAAAGAAAATTATTTTACATGTCAATCCCAGGTCCCTCTCCCTCCCCTCCTTCCTTGCCCCCCTCAACTAACACCCTACCTATCCCGTACCCTTTCTGCTCCCCAGGGATCATGAGGTCTTCCATAGGGGGTCTTCAAAGTCTGTCATATCCTTTGGTATAGGGCCTGGGCCAACCCCTTGTTTCT
Source organism: Cricetulus griseus (assembly GCF_003668045.3). Taxonomy (NCBI): domain Eukaryota; kingdom Metazoa; phylum Chordata; class Mammalia; order Rodentia; family Cricetidae; genus Cricetulus; species Cricetulus griseus. The sequence goes on from NC_048601.1 coordinate 45,849,545, forward strand.
AGACCTCCATGTGGGATGGGCTCCCAAAGTCCATTCCTATGCTAGGGATAAGTACTGATCCACTACAAGAGGCCCCATAGATTTCCAAGGTCTCCTCACTGACACCCACATTCAGGGGGTCTGGACCACAATACTCACTTGCTTTCCCTTTCCCCTCACTCTACAATATGAAAATGGAATCTTCATGTCATACTTACAATATCTACATATATGACATATGTTTTCTTCTGGCTTATTTTGTAATTCTTTAATTTTTTTAATCGAAATTAGTTATATAATTTCTCTTCATCCCCTTTCCTTCCTATAACTCTTCCACTGTGTCTCCTCCATTCCCCCTCAAACTCCTGCCCTCCATTTCTTCAACTGTGATTGTTGCATATATATGCATAACTATATAGATACATACATACATGTATATACATATATATACACTCTGATGTGTCCATTCAGTGATACATGACTCTAAAGCAGACCCCTCAGTACTGGGTAATCAAGTACGGGACTCTACCAGGGAAGAAGAGTACTTCTTCCATCTCAGCTTCCCTAAGTTGCCTGTAGTTCTTCATACAGGATATAACGTGACCATGGCAGGCATGCCTGCAGTCAGCAGCATGTCAAGCCCAATTCCATATTGCCTGAGGACTGAATTCTGAAGTTTTAGCTACCCCAGGTCCATTCCACAAATACTTTGGTACCCACTCCTACCAGTACAGCATACGGTCATTGTGTACTGGGAGCAGTTCCATGGGCAGACACTTCGCTGCCAAGGACTCAGATTAATGAGTAACAGACAGCAGAATAAAGAAACTTAAGACTCTTGGAATTAATGAGCAGGCCTGGTATTAGTCATTTCAGATGCCCCTTAGCAATACCAGGAAGCAAAACAGGATGGAGCATCACTATGGTGCTTGAGTAAACATTTTATTTTAACCTAGCATATGCCCATAGGTGTAGAGATATTCTCTATGTCAAAATATATACAGGTGTGTACGTGTACACATATATAACAACATTTAAAATAAAGACTAAAAAGTTCTAAAAGAGTAATCAGATTGATTTTTTTAATCTACCAATATTTTCAATATGTTCAATTTTTAAAATAGCACAGTCATTCATCCTCCTGAATTCAGAGTTTTCAAAAGTTTCCTTCTGTGTAAAACACACAAATAAATGAAACAGAAAAAGACAAAGAATCCACACAAAACATGCTTATCTGCTTGGTCCCAAACACATTTTACTACATCACATGAAGATCAAATTGCTAAAAAAAAAAACAAACATGGAACACTGAAGTGTCTCTTGATATTCCCAACAGGATAATGTAGCCTCACAGTTTATAAACGCAAGGACGGAATTAAAATGAAAACTACCCCAGGTCAGCAATGATATCGCTTTATAACTAGAGGGAAAAAAACTACCGGTGCCCAGTGGAGGCTAAGGCAATGGTTTCTGAGAACGTACACACGAGTGACAAAAATAAACAACTTCTGCAGTCTGGTGGATAATTCCGCTCCCCTGTGACAGCAACACAAAAAGGGAGTCTCTAACAAGCTCCAAAAATATGTGTATGTGTATTTTAAGTAAAATTTAGCTTTCTAGCCAACTACACTTTTTTTGCCTGCTGAAAATAATGAACTAACATAAAAATGATATAAGGATATGTGTAAAAGGGACATTTAAGTGAAGCAGGTTGAAAAGCCCCATAAATTTACTGAAGATTAAATTAGAGCTGCATGTGTAAGATGGAGCGATAGAACAGTTTGGGATAGTTCCTTCTCTAAGCAAGGATGCTTTGAGCTTTTATCAGAAATCAGGTTTGCATAACTGATCCGAGGCAGGACCAGCCCGGCTCGGGAATGGGAGTCCCAGGCAGCCTCTTTCAATGCATACATGCTCAAAACTCATTACTTTTGATATGCCTTGTTCTGAACCTAAATGCAATAGAAACTCTTCCTTGGGGTGCATGATATACATGAAAAAGTACAACTTCTTTTTAAAACACCATTAGAATATTTTATTGTGTGTGGACATACACTCTTGTTACTCCTAAATGCTATTCTATTGAGTACAGTTTATATTCACTGGCAAGGCGAAATCTCCGGGGAAGCCGGAGAGGGAATGCAATTTCTAGTAATAACAGCTCACAACAGTGAATACTCTCCACTTATCCTCACAATTTCCAGCTATTTTGGACTCCTTTCTGAATTAACCTTTCATATCAAAAGGAGCAATTCTGCACACTAGAGACGCCGGCACAATTTCATGCATAATTTATTCACTCAGTTCAACATTAAACGCACAGTCCTTGACTTTGTCAAGGTGGATTCTGTTGGCAGACTTCACAAGCAGCAAAACAGAAGAAATGAGATCTACAAGTCAACCTCTTCACCTGTTCTCTCTGGTGAGAGATGACGGGAGGGGGTGGCAGAAAGAGCAAAAGAAGGTAAGATCTGGTACAGTGTGCTGTCGGCTGTGGAGCCTCTAGCAAGCATACAATGCCACATTCTTAGTCTCTTGTGATGATATTTTTTTTAATACAAAACAATGCCTTGAATTCTATTTCATTGACCAAAGTCTGGGGTAATTTGTTACCTTATGACAAGTCCACAATTAATGGATAAACAGTATTTCACCCCAGGCTGCTGCATAGGCTAGGCGTTGTTGGAAGAAATTACTCGGAGCTCCTATTCAAGCAGATGCAGACATAAGCTTGAGGACACATCAGGACAGCTCATTTTAGAAATTTAAATAACACAGATTCTCTAATGGGATCTCCAAAGCTTGATTTGTTCTCCCAGGTTAGTCTTCAAGAATATAGACATTCATTTTCTCATCCTACACTGCTCCTTTGAAACCTCAAATGAAAGATATGAGCAGCCATGTGTAAAAACCGAACCCTGGCTCACATGAAAAGATCTGTGTTCTTAGTGGTGTGGGAAGAAGCTTGCTGTAGGCAGGAACTCATTTTGGCTGCCTTAGATGACACTGAGATGCAGTTGTTGTCAGGGTGCAAAGCCTCTAGATCAGTGGTCCTCAACCAGTGGGTTGTGACCCATTTGGCGATCATATATCAGATATTTACAATACGATTCATAACAGTAGCAAAATTAGTTATGAAGTAGCAACCATTTTTTGGCTGGGGTTCGCCACAACATGGGGAACTGTATTAAAGGGTCGCAGCATTAGGAAGGTTGAGAACCACTGCTGCAGATGCTGGATTTCTCAGTCTCCGGAATTACAAATATTTTTGATTCCTTCTCTAATACAGAGGCTCTTCGCTGTGAATGAGTGCAGCATGAGGCCCTTGCCACAACTACTTCATTCATGGCAGCCATGATCAGAGCTTTGCAAACACGACTGAGGCAAATTCCTTATAGCATCACTGTGATGAAGCTGTTGACTTCCATGTGCTGCAGATGAAAAGCCGAGGCTAGCCACCCTACACACCATGCTATCACCAAGCTTGTCAGCCTCCATGTCCCATGAAAGACAAGGTTCAAAATTAAGCAGTAATCACCTTTAAATGTAAAGACCAAGAGAGTCCCTTAAATGCATCAGACAAAAGGATTTTGTCCCTAAATTTTGCCCTAGCCTTTAAAACAGTTTTTTTTTTTTTTTTCTTTTTCCAGCAGTGGCCACATGCTGCTTTTCAAGCCTATGGCTATTATAAGGCCTAAGAGTAACCAGAAAGGCGTCACTGGAAATTCTACAAATGCTGGCCTTTCCACTCAGGACATGTTGGCATAGGTCTTTCAATCAAAACTTTCTCAGCCAGCCACCCCCACAGGCTAGTTAGAAGAAGCCGCAGCGCACATAAATTTGAGCCTTACCAAAACTGAGCCTCACTTTTATACTTTGCCTTCAAATTTACTGCAAGACTGTGAAAATTAAATGCCTCTGGTACCAGCAAAGTATCTCACTGAGAGTTGAGCATTTCTTCCCGGTTACCATTCAGCAGCCTTTTTATTGTCTCCAGACAGTTTCTGGATTTGAACCAAATCATTGAAACCTGTGGAAACCTGGAGATGTAGCAAGTTTCCCATTTATGACCTTTGCAGCCCCGGAGACTCTAATTTACATCCTAATTATGACATACAAAATGAAGTAGAGAAAAGCTCCTCTACCCAGTTTCCCCAGGCACCCACGACAGGGGTGATTGGCAGGTGGTAGGACTAGAACAAGGAGGGACAGAAACAGCGCACCGAAGTGGATGTAGTGGCTAAGCATCCTCTCCTGTAGGTCCGCGACACTTCTTATCTTCCGTGCTCGGGTAATCCACCGCCACGAAAGTCCACAGCATTGAGCTTGAATTCCAGATCCTGGGACAGGACATCATATTTACAGAGCAGCAACCATGTGTAGATGCTCAGGATTCTGATTATCTGAAGCTGAGTAGTAGTGCTGCGCTCAGCTTTTCTCTATAGAGGCCAGAATTATGGAGACTGAGCGATAGCTGAATCAATACAGTGTAGCTATACAAGAATAAGGATCCGAGCTCGAGTCCAAGAACCAGAACCCACATAAAAGAGCCAGGCTTGGTGTCTCATGCTTGTAACCCAGCACGGGGTGGGGGCGGGGAGGGCAGAGCAGAGGGAGAAGCACGCAGATCTTTGGAACTGTTTGTCAGCCAGTCTGGTTGAACTGCCAGAACACAGGGCAGTGAGAGACCCTATCTCACAAAACAAGACAGAGAACACATGAGCAAAAGCACCTAAGGTCATTTTTGGCCTCCACACACATCATGTGCACACCCAGCACCAGTATTCGTGCATGAGCATGCGTACACAAGTACAGACAGAAAAAAATAACAGTTTCTTTGCTTCCTAGTCTAGTGACTGTGCACACATCTTAATTTCCTTGAGCCTCAGGGTCCCCATTAGGACATGAGAGAGATGATACTCCCTTTGGTTATGGGCTGTGAGTATCACCCTGATACTGATTTTAAGCCGAGTAACCAACTGCCTGGCTCAGTATTTACTGGTGACATTCATCTGTTTTCCCATGTATGATTTCAGTTTCAATTTTATTATTCATAATATATCACTGAGGCAGTTACTACAAGAGTTTTCATACAGACGTTGAGACAAAACCTAGAAATTAATTTATATGTGTAAATCGTGCTTAGCTGGTAAGTGGGAAGCAGGAATTTATCATGTATCTCTTGGACATCAAAGCCCAACATGTTTAAATCATAATGCTACACTACTATGCTAATAAATGGCTGATAAGAGGAGCTTTGGGAGAACTGACAATGTATTGAGGAGGAATTTGTGCAGGACCATAAACTTAACTTACAACTAATATAAATTAAACCTTCTGTTTATTCCTACAGCATCCTCAAAGCACTCCATAAAAGGGATGTTCAAATGTGTGTTCTTGAATCAAATCTGTACTCCCAAGACTCTTGTTCTGATGATACCCAGCCCTTGAGAGGACCATGGCTGAAGCCTTGCATCTGTGGATATTTACAGGTGTTTCCTGTGCTGGTAAGAGATACTTCTCAGAGGTAGAAATGACCAGGTAGTATAGTAGTCACACAAATGTAAAGACATACCTTCCAAGTTACAAACACAACTTAGCTTTCAGAAGTGGTTTTTCCCTGTTCACTTATACACTAAATAATCCACTGCTAAAAATGTAAAGAGCCCATGTACAGCTAGGGATAGAGCTAAGTTGTAGAGTTCTTATCTAGCTTATGCAAAGCCCTACGTGCTACCCCCAGCACCAAAAAGAAAAGGAGGAAAGGAGTGTGGAGTCACAGACAAAGCTTTACAGGACTAGGCTCAAATAGAGGAGAAAAGAAGAAGGGAGGGAAAGAAAATTTTCTCCAGCTGATAGTGGGAAAAGTAATATAAATAGGATAAAGCTTGAAAGACAAGAAGGAGGAGGGGAAGAGGCCATTATAGGGAGAGGGAGAGGGAGAGAGAGAGAGAGAGAGAGAGAGAGAGAGAGAGAGAGAGAGAGAGAGAGATGGAGTAACTCAGAAACTGGTGTTTCTGATGTAAAGTTGAATAGGGTCACATGAAGAGGAATGTGAACCCTGCTCCTTACCCCTAATGGTTCCTTGGGAAAGAGTGCCCCCCCCACAAGCAGGAGACAGGAGTTGGAAGACTGAGAAAAGGAAGAAAGCAAAATCAGTGCATTTGCCATTATCAAGCTGGAAACCATGAAACCTTTGAGAATTACCCATCATGTTTCCCAGACTGTCCCTTGAAAGGTCACTGGTTTCCAACTGATGCCCACTGGGAGGGTGTCCTTGAAGGTCTGATTTCTGGGCACTTTTATTTTGTCCTTCCAAGTCATGACCCTTCAGAGGAAGTCCTCAAAGAAAAGCTGAGAGACACAGCTCAACCCTACTGTGTCCAAAGTAGCCTGTACATATGCTATAAAGGCTGGGGTAAGTTGCAGTCCCAGAGTACTGGATACAGCTTCTTTATAAAGCTTTGCTTGGTCATCTGAACAGAGGAGAATGAAACAAGTCCTCTGTGCATGAACCAGTTGCAGCTGTTGCTATTGTGTGCTACAACTGTCTATTGGCTTCTCTCTTGCCCTGGTCTCCCACCTCCAGGAGAAGGTGCTCTGATAGGAGTTGGCTCACAGAATTCCTCAAACATTTCTTAGCTGTGTTGCTCCACAAAGCCTTTCCTGGACCTTCCCATGGCACTGTTTATCAAAATCAATGTCTTTTGAACATATCAATGAAGATAAGATACCAATTCCATAATATTAAGTTTAAGGTCTAAGTCCCTCACTGGCAAAACATAACCAAGGACTTTTGTTTCAGTTACAAAAAATATTTGTTTCTTACTAACCTTTGAAATTTAAAAAGAATAAGTAAAGGAAACATAAGGAGGAAAAATCCCCTTGAGGAATTTAAGAATTTAAGAATGTATATGTGTATATGTGTAAGTGTATGGATTATAACTCAGTGCTATGTTTTAACATATATTTTATCTCATTAGTCATGTCTTTAAAAAATTCTTTGTTGCTATAGAATCAGCTGATTAAAAGTTACCTTTAAAGTAATTTAAGCAAGTGGCCTATATTTTCTCCACTCCAGACTTTTTCAAATTAACTTGAAAGATTTTTTCCCTGTGCCCTTCTCCTCCTGTTTGCCTGATGCACTCTGACATAAATTCAATACAAATATGGGTGGCCATTCAGCAAAGCAGTCCAACAATGTTAATTGATTCATCAAAATCATGGCATCCCATCCCTAAAAGAATCATGTTTCCAAACTCCTATACATTTAAAGTGGAATCTCAAGGCCCCTGACTGTGTGGGGCAGTCTGCATTATTTTCTCATTTTGTAAATGCATAGCTGATTTTTATATTTAAAAGGTGCTTTGCACAAAAATGTGTAAAATACAACTCCTACGTAATATTTAAAGTTCACCTTAAATTGGCATCTATCTGTTGGTTTTTAGTGATGTTAGCACTCCAGCCAACAGCTCTTTTCTGAGCAAAGATTGTGTGCCTGGCACTGTGCTAATGGCATTTAGTAGCTTTGAGGAACCATCTTACCACTTCCGATCCCATCAATCCATCACTTAAATGCTTTAGAACCAAACTCTCTCTGAAAGCTAAGCTAGTTGCCCTTGCCCAAGATAACTGATATCCCACTAACTATACATACCCCTAAAGCAATGATTCTATATTCTCCTGAAAAGAAGTTTGCCATCTGTAAGCAATGCCTATACTTAGCCTTTCACTTCAGTGCCTACTTAGTCTTTTCTATGGCCAACAGCTTTTTATCTGACTTGGATGTGTGTATCATACATATGACATAAACAATTTTAATATACAGCTCAGTGGCATTATGTTGTTAAGGCTGTGTGATTTTCACTGCCCTTTCTAGAACTTTCCATATATTATATTATCTATAATATAAATTAATAACTCTCTACCCCTCGGTAATCCCTCTTGTACTGTCTGTCGATTTATCTAGCTCCCCACTGAAGTAGTATCTTTGCTCTTTGTGTCTTGCTTATTTCACTTCAGCTTAAGGTTCTTGTTTCCTCTATATGTTACCATGTCTCCTAATTTTGTTGCCTTGTATGGCTAACTAATACTCTACTTCTACTGTACTTATTAAACACAGCTTTAGCTTCTGCTGAAGAGCACTTGTGTTGTTTCTTTTTCTGGCTATTGTGAATAATGGTGCTGAGGGCATCATACAAGTATCTCACTGAGTACTGCTTTTCATTCCTTTGGATATGCACTTAGTGGTAGACCTGCTGGACCACATCACAACTTGTTTACTTTTTCAGAAACTGACAAGCTGTTTCCATGGCAGCTGTACAAGCTTCCCTCCCCATCATAATGGACAGGGTCCTAATTTCTGCATATCCTTGCCAATCATTGCTGCATCATTTTTTAATATGGCTATGAAGTGTTATCTTATTGTGGTGCTGATCTGAGACGCCATTCCCTAATGTCTGGTAATTTTTAGCAGCTTTTCAGCTGCTCTCTGAGTAACTGCACATACTTTGTGAAAAAGTATCTATTCAGTTTCTTTCCAGTAAACTCAGGACCTCATGCATGCAAGGCAAGCACTCTACCTCTGAACTACACGCCCAGCCCATCCACTTTAATTTTTGTTTTATTGGAAATGGATTTGAATGCAATAGATTCAATTATGGTTTCCCCTCCCACAACTCCTCTCACATCCTCTCCATTTCCTGGTCTACCCAAATCCACACCCTTTCTTTATCTCTTTTATTAGAATACAAACAGGCATCTAAAAATAATAATAATAACATAAACTTCAATAAAATAAACAAACCAGAATAGGACAAAACAAACACAAAAAAAGAGCCAAAGAAAATATGATTCACTCACTTGTGAACTGGATTGTCCCTGTTATTATTAAGTGACAATAGTTATGTTTATAATATTAGTCACTTACACATTATTTGCAAGTATGATCCTTTTCTGTACATGTGTTTTCATTCTTTGGACACTGTCCTTTAATGAACAAATTTAAAAGTATCTCTTTCTTTATTGCCAACCCCCTTGTTGCCAGTGATTTTGGTGTCTTGTCTAACAAGCCATTGTCAACCCCAATGTCATAAATAAATAAATAAATAAATAAATAAATAAATAAATAGATAAGCTTCTGGTATTCTGAATGCAACTGGCCCCTGTAAGCTCATAGGGACTGACACTATTAGGTGTGACTTTGGTGGAGTAGGCACAGCCTTGTTGGGGGAAGCGTGTCACTGTGGGGGTGGGCTTTGAGGTTTCCTATGCCCAAGATACTGCCCAGTGTCTGAGTCTACTTCCTGTTGTCTTCTGATGAAGATCTAGCCAGAACCATGTCTCCCTATACATCACCATGCTTGCTACCATGGTGATAATGGACTGTACCTATGAACTATAAGCTGCCACTTCAATTAAATATTCTATTTTATAAGAGTTGCTGTGGTCATGGTGTTTCTTTATAATGATAGAAATCCAAAGTAAGACAGGGCTTTATAGGGCTACCACGTCAACTCTAAATCTCTGATTCATTGTAAGTTACTGATGTATGCAGCTTAAGGGAGGTGCTCAGCATCACTCTTTTGTGGGTGGATATCCAGTTTTAACAGCATCCTCTTTTGAAAAACCGTGTTTTCCTTCATTGAATAGTCTTCTACCCTGTCAAGTCAAAAGACACACACGAGGGCTCCTCTTTAATACCAGTGAATAACATATGCAAACGGGAAGTTTTAGAGAGTGATAGCAACACAGCTCACAGCTCTTCCCACTCTCTGCAGAGAGATATCATTTTAACACTTCTCATGAAAACATCAAATGCTACAAAAGTTACTTAACTCTGAGTCTTTGTTAAAACGTGTGTGTGTGTGTGTGTGTGTGTGTGTGTGTGTGTGTGTGTGTGTGTGTACATGCATGCAGATATCCACAGATACCAGAAGGGGACATTGGATTCTCTGGAGCTAGACTTGTAGCCACCTGGTATGGCTCTTGCAAATCAACAAGAGTTGCTACTGCTGAGCTCTCTCTCCAGGCCCCTGGAACTTAATGTTTTATTTTGTCCATGAACAAAGAAAAAGAACCCTACCCGATATTTCACTTGGTATCCTCTACCAAGATCATGGAACTTCTTAGCTACGAGTATCTCTACCTCAAAAATGGCTCCTAAGTGACCCCAGGAGGATGGAACAAAGCTTGTTCTAGGATTCTGTTGTTAGATGTTACAAATGTCATTTATTCTTTCAACCTAGAGAAAATTAGTAAAAGAAGAAACTTGAGATAATATCTAGGCCTTAATTTCTCAGTCACTTCTGCAAAGAAATTAAAGATCTTAAAAGAACAATATATCAAAAAGATAGTAAGAGGAGTTTTAAAGTGCTTAACTTGATATCTAATATTAAACACTCATATGTGTTATTCCTATTATTTACTTAGATTTCTTACTTACATCTTGGCAAGTTTATTGAAAAGGGGCAAATAAAACTTTATATTAGCATTTCTTTTCTCCCATTACTGACACTCTTACATTATAAATATTATGTAAAATATGTGAGAAAATTAAATTCATCTAGAAAAATCCAGTTAAATTGGAAAGTTTTTTTTAACCTACAATTAAGGTAGCCAAAATAATTATGGAATCAAGAAAACATCAGGTAATGGACAGTTTAAAAGAAACATTTCTAATATGGCAGACACTGGGCAGGCATGAGGGAGGGCTTCACCTGCATATTCCTATCAGAAGACTTAGAACCACTGCCTCAGAGAAACCAACTCAACAAATAGCTATTTTCATCAAGCAATTAAAAGATTGTTATGAAATTCTCTCAAAAACTCACCCCAAGGAAACAATGAGTTTATTAGGCTTACTTGTATAGAATGGGTGAGGGGTTACAGAAGGAGTGTGTGTGATCCTAAAGCAGGGGCAGGGATGATGCCCCACTATTGTGTATAGAGGGGGCGCTGCTTCTCTTAGCCTTTTAAAGTCTATGTAACCTACCCCCTTTCTGAGACCACCCCCTCCATAAATTCAATTAGGATAAAATTACATAGGGCTTTGACTGAGTGGAGTGGCTGGATATCAGGTGAGGGTCTAGTGACCCTCCACACCTCTTTTTTCTATGAGGGAATGTCATCAGTTAGAAGGCCATCTGGGATGACCTTTTCCAAGCAGACAACACATGCTGTGCCTGGTCCTATAAGGGAGTGGCTGGTTTTGTTGTGATGATAGAGCTACAAAACAGGGATCACTCGTGGAAAGGCAATGCTATCTTCCTACTAACAGACTTTAATCTCATTGCTGTAGTTTTCAATACAGACAAAAGTAAATTTCAGGAGGACATAAGACTATGTCTGATAAAGAAAAGATACCATCCTATCTCTATCCCAAAGCTAGAGAAATCGATTCTTAAAACCCCTCAACACTGGACCAAGGAGGTGGTTTATGGGGTAAAGCACTCAATGCCCAAGCATCTCCAGAACCCACAAAAGCCTAACAAATGAATGTGCATCTATAGTGCCAGCAGCTGGGAGGTAGTGACAGAAGAACATCTGAAAGCTTGCAGGCCAGCTAACCTGGCATTTGCAAAAGTGAACAATAAGAGAGCAAGATGGAAGATAAGGACCAACACTTGAGGGTGTCGTCTGACCTCCACACACATGACAATTCATTTTTACACCTGAATTCACACATGAGAACATATGTATACATACACACAAAAAAACCCAAATTTTCATAAACGCATCAGCATTCCTATTGTATGCACTGAAGGTAAAGGATCTGCTCTAATTATATGGATGTTTGCCTGAGAGAAGGGATGAATTATCTGACCCTTTGGAAAGCAATAAACTAGGCAGTAAGATTATTTGTTTTAAAACTGAGCCTACAACTCGGTGCTCACCCTCTGGTGTTGTGATGTAACACGAAACTCAAGATTGATTCTAGAACACATGAAATGCAATATGGTATAACTTGACTCTGGAACCAGAGGGTCCGAGTGTTGGATCTATGTTGTCACCTGGAACAAGTGACACTCTCTCTAAGCCTGTTATTCATCTGTCAAATGAATCTACAGACTGAGCATGTCTTCTCATTCAGAGCACAGTCCATGGGGACACTGGGAACAGTGGCTGGTAATGCCCAGACATTTCACTCGTACTGTCATTATGAGGCAGTTTTAGACAGATTTCCAGATAGGCAGTCAGATAGGGAGAGGGGCCATGACTAGGGAATAAAGAAGGTGAACTTACAAGATGGTGGTTTCTTCTCCTCCTAACCTGAGAGAGACAAAAGCTTAGCAGCTTTAAAAGATGCCTGGGTCTTTTGTTTTATGGGCAAATGTTTTCTCCTGCCAGTAGGATCCCAGATAAGTGACTCTATCACTCACCAAGCTCAAGGCAGGATCAGGGCATGTCTACACATAGCTGTGGGGCAGTCAGCCATCCTGTCTTTTTTCAGACACTGACTAACCCTAAATTAGCGAAGGAAGACCCCTCACAGACTTTTAAAACCCCAACCCTCAAGGAGAAACTAGGCTTACTAAGAACATTGATGTGCTTTTTTCTGTATGCCTCCTGCACCTGTGTGTTCCCGACCCTAACAAAAGCCCTGCTTCAAAGGTGGATCCTGTCTGCTCCTGTTTGCTGTGTTGCTCTTGAGATTGTTCCTGACTCTTAAGTCTTTAACTGGCAAAGAAAATAAACCCAATTGAAATCCCTATATGGCAATAGTTATCAGCATCGAGAAAAATCTATATACAGACTTAAATGATTTTAACCAAGGAAAACAGTGTGTGTGTGTGTGTGTGTGTGTGTGTGTGTGTGTGTGTGTGTGTGTGCTTTTGAATATATCTAAGGGAGGTCAATGGCACTGTCTACATAAGCCCTATCCTCAAGCATCAAGAAAAGACTCTAGGCCTGTGGTGATGGCTTAACTGGTTTTGGTGAATCCATGTTAAAAATAAATAAAATAATAAATAATACAGATGTGATGGCATATACTTCTAATCCCAATGCTAGGGAAGCCTAGACAGGTAGGTCCTGGGGGATCCCTAGCCAGCCAGCATAGACAAATCTATGAGTCCCAGACCACGGAAAGAAAGTCTGCCTCAAAAAAAAAAAAAAAAAAAAAAAAAAAAAAAAAAAAAAAAAAAAAAAAAAAACAGGGTAATGAAATGTGAAAAACAAAGCCAAGGTGTCTTTTATCATAATCCACACAGTAATACATACACCTACACATCAACACAAACACACATCCACACACAAAGTATTCTATCAGAGTTTTTCCTATTTTAGCACAAAATGGTAACACCACACATCATACAGTAATGACTTTCAACAAAATTTTCCATTACCTGCTTCATTATTCTGCCTCCCAGTTTCCCAATGGCCAGACTGTTTCTTTCCCAACACACACACACACACACAAAAACCCCACAGGAATTTCCTGGGCATGGGTGAAACACAACTCCAGTACCAACAGCCATGTGCCATCTACCCACAAATGGTGTGTTGTACCAGGAGTGTCTCCCAGCACACATTGCTGACAGATCACCCAACCTGACCATGACCACATAATCACATATAATCAGCACTCTTACAAATGTATCTACTACAGAGTTTTGAACAAATAGTACATATTCAAATGAGCAGAAAGCCCATCACTTTCCCACCACCAAGAAATAGTGTGACTTCAACTATACATTTTCCTTCCTGTCAAACAAGACTCCTGGATAACATTTAGATATCCAAAACAAGGAAAAACCCCTTTGTAAAAAACTGCCAAGAGAGGAAATCAGCAATCATGTTTCATTGGAAAGGCAAACTAATTCACATGTGCCCCAACTTGCCTAAGTGTCTGTGACATGGTGCTTGGAATCCTGTCTACTTCAACATTACATTAAATAAGAGTGGCTTTGAGGTGTCTTCTGTGTTCTTTGCTCTGGCCTGAAATAGCTGCATCCCGTTGCATTTGCTCTTAGAGTCATTAGCCTTCGACAGCACCATCATTTAAGAAATTTATCATCAGTGCTGTCCTTCGCACAATGTATTAGCGCAATACATTATAAGAGCACCTCACTCTGATGATGTATGGCTCCAAAGATGGCAACATCTGGGGACGAATGGGTCTCAGAATAGATGGCATAAGGGAATAAAGGTGGGAACTCAGAGACCCACCTTTGCAGTGTTGTTCTGAAATATGCCAGAATTTGTTTCTCTCAACCAACTTCTCCCAATAATCTTTCCAAAACTTGATTTTTAATAAAAAACATTTTATGGCATTAAATTGATTTTTGATGACAAAGAAGGAAGGTTTCTAAAATTAGTGAGTTGGTACATTGAGGGATAACACGGCACTCACTTGATGATGAATTTCAATCATTGCTTTCAAGAAACCTCTAATTTAATCCACCTCTTGCTCACTTAAATTTTTCAGGAGCTTCTCCAAACGAGAGGAAGGAGATTAACGTCTGATGTCTTCAAGGGTATTAGAACAAAAATTGAACCACAATTAATTAGTCTCGGCCAAAATCTAGCTTTTTACATGGCTGATGATACATATTTCTCAGAAGCTTGATTCCCCCATTTTCATTCTTCAAAGTCCAGAACGCTGCCCTCTCCATTACTTTGTCTAAATAGCACGCAAATATTTTAGCTAACTACCGAAATAAATCATTATGAACATTTAACCTCAAAGAAAGTTATAGCAAATAAAAATGCCTCCGTGGCCTGATTCATGCACAGGGGAGCCACGTGCAGGGTCACAGACGTCTGGGTTAAAATGGGTTCAGAGCGTCCATTTTACAAACTCCAAGGGCATCTGGGGAACTGATCCTACTTGTTCATTTTAAGCACTGTGCCTGCAGAACTCAGCAGTGAAGCAATGCCTCAATCCGGTTCACAGCTCAGAGGCATTATCCAAGGATGCTTCTTTGGTTGGAGTTGATGGATATTCTTTATGCTAAAGGAAAAGAAAGGCCTTCGGGGACAAAATTTCATGTATTCTGAACTTAGCAATTATGATCTAAATTTGATGATATGCTAAGCTGCTTGGAATCTTAATGATGATCATGGAGAACATGACGCTCTTTCACTCCAAGCTCACCAATGTGAACCCTGCAGTGTCCTGGAGTCGCCCTCAGCATCTCTCACAAATGGTCTCATTATATGACCCTAACAATTGTCTGCCTACAGGAGGTTATGAGAGAGAAAACCCATGACCACAGTGTTTGTCTGGGATCCTGGTTGTGGTTTTGATATTCCTGCACTCTGTCACCTTCAACACTGACAGAACAATACCACATGTTATTTGTAAAAACCTCAACAATCTCGAGGGAATCTTGATTTCCATGGGCCAGAAATAGACAGAGAGACATGTGGGTCAGAATGATGATAGATAAGAATAAGCAGGAGAAAAGAACAAACATGCAAGAGACAGGTGGGAGAGTGAAATTGCTGGGCTTCAAGTTGCTCACTATTCGATGAGCTGACTGCCTGGAAACAGAGCCCTAGTTTCTGGAGTCAGAAAGCTGTTCCAGTGTTAACACAGGATAGGCTCCATCTTCCTATGTCATCATTTCCTTTTAGGAAGTTAGTCTGAGAAACCTAGCAAAATAAAATAATGAATTAAGGGATAAATGACATCATTGTACAGCCTTCCGTAATTCCTTATCCCTTCACTTTTATAAATGACCAAATTTTTATTACTCATCACTTCTATGCTGATTATTCTCTCCATATATATATATATATATATATATATGTGTGTGTGTGTGTGTGTGTGTGTGTACACACACACACACACACACACACACACACACACACACAATTTTAAAGACAGTGCTAACCTGTGCAGCCCTGGCTGTCCTGGAACTCACTCTATAGACCAGGCTGGCCTTGAACTCACAGAGGTCCACCTGCCTCTGCCTCCCGAGTGCTAGGATTTGAGTAGTGTGCCACCACTGCCCAGCCTCTCCCCCTCTTTCTTATTGTCTCCTTTAACTTCTAGAAACCAGGACTGGTGCAGCAGCGGCTCATGCCTGTAACCTCAGTTTTGAGGCAGACGCAGGAGGATTAGTGTGAATTCGAGGCCAGATCTCAAAAAGCAAACAAAAAACAAAAGATGATGTCAGGTTTTTCTGAGGTAATACGACTATTATGCAATTAAATACAAAAACAGTTGAAGGGATGGCAGAAAGCTCCCTTTCCTCTAGATACTTTCAAGAAACAATGTCTCTTAAAACTTTGTCCAGCTTCCCATCCCTTAAGCATTGTAATTTAGCTAAGTTCACAAGAAATGTAATTTTGTATCCAGGAGGGCCCCACGCACAAGCTCAAAGGCAGTCTGCAGTTCTCTCGCTTCACTCAACGACACAAGCAGAAGAGCTTAATCTTCTAGAATTTACTGCCTCGCACTCCTTTTGATGCACACCTTTCTTTGTCATCAATGCGAACATTCTAGATTTGATAAAGTGGGGCAGGAGGGTTGACAATTTGGGCTAGGTTCCCATTTCTGAAGACAACCCAAAGTGACTCACTGTGGACAGCCAGTTTGGGGGCGCAGTGTGGAGTCAGATCTCTAGTGAACAATGACAAAAATTCCTGCTGTTTCCCTTTGCCTCTTACGTACATGCATCTCTTGGGACCCTTGTGGAGAATCAGAGACGTGCACAAGGCAAACCAGGCAGGAGATTGTTTTATCATTCCTAAAAAATATGACCAACACAGGGCTGGTGCTCTCTCTGTCTCTGTCTCTGTCTCTCCCACTGTCTCTCTGTCTCTGTCTCTCTCTCTCTCTCTCTCTCTCTCTCTCTCTCTCTCTCTCTCTCTCTCTCTCTCTCTCTCTCCTCTCTCTCCTAGCTTCTACTCTTTTCGGAAAGGAAATACAATGTCCACCTCATTTTTAATTTGTGGCAAATGGCAGAGATGTGTTTGTAAAAACCAAGAGGACATATACTATGAAAGCTAACAGTGAATTGATGCGGTTTTGACACAATCCAACTGTGAAAGCCAGGAAAATCATGTATTAGTTATACTAATGAACATTAATCACCTACTTTATGTCTAGACTTGTGTCAGTCACTGCAGAATACAAAGAAGCCTTGAGATATTATGTTTGGGGTCCAAAAGTGTCTCGGTGTAGCTGAGGAAGTGAGATAGACACGTAATAATGAGGCATCAGTCCCTAGGCAGAACACAGACCTGAAGTGAGGGGCAGCCCAGCGTGAGTGGTGACAGTTGAGAAAGGAAAACAAGAGGCTGCAGAAAATAATCTGGATAAAAATGTGAGGTTTAAACAAGAGAAATGAAGTAGGGTGTCCTGGGAAGGCCAACAAGAACACAGGGGTACAGACAGATGTGGACTTTGTAAGAGACAGAGAGAGGAAATGCATTGTATCAAAAGTAAGCCAAGGAGCAGATGAGCATGGTGTTTTCAATTCCATAAGCTCTTGGGGAGGCTTGGCCCACAGGATCTTGAGTTCAAGAACTTCCTGGGCTATAGGGAGAGTTCAAGTTCAGAATGGACTATGTAGCAAGAATTTAATCAAAAACAACAAAAGAGCAACTACAAAGGCCATCACATGCAGCTGAATTTGGGACTTTTGACAAATAGAAGCCCACCATAGTTGAACTTCATATAGAAGCAGGGCCAGCTTTATTTTTTTAAGAATACTTCCTCTCAAATATGAATTTGAAACAGTGGTTATGAGGTATAGTAACACTGTAAGAAATCTCTGTAAATAGTGAAAAATAGAAAGAAATGTTATATGATTCACACCCTTGAAGAGGGGAAATTATTTGGCAGATTTGATTAATATGTTTAAGGAGCCAACATCAGGGGACAGACTCTGAGATGAGCTGAGACTGGGCAACTCTGAGGTCACTGGAAACCTCTTAGAATCTAGTGGAGTGTCACAGGAAGTGGCTGCCATCATCTGCTTCCTCTGTTTTCCCAGTTCAAAGCAAACATATGGAAAAACATGGTCTTTTCATGAGAAATGAATGCATTCATTCATTCTTTTCCTCCACCCCAGAATAAAAACAATAATCAAGAGTATTTTTCTTAAAAATTACAGAAGCTGTTTCATTTGAAAACGGCAGCAAAGACCATGTCCTTCCAGATGAGAAAGTTACGCCAAATCACACTTGAGTGTGGCATGCCCTTCAGATGGGCACCAAACCTGGTCAAAATCAGTGAGTTCTTTAATGATATTTTTAAGAAACAATCCGAGAAGACACAGTGAGACGATAAGATATGGAATGGAATCTAAAGGGACTTGACATCATCCGTTCAATTACAATTGCCTCTGGAGTTTACGATGCAAGCCAATGTGCGATGCAGATTTTGTACTAAGAGATGAAATTAATTCCATAAATGTTCCCAATCCAAAGCCCAGAAAAACCCAGAGACTTTTATAAATAATCAGGTGTCTGTTTTGCACCATCAGCCTGCAGCACAGCCCTTAATGATGTCAGGCTGTGCATATTTGGGACCTGGTTGAGGGACAACCTGCTGTCATTTGAATTCCCTGGGTAACACTGGAGATCAGCTTGCAGAAATCCCTGTGTGTCTCAGTCCCAAATCAAGGACAAAAGAATATCCAGGGACAAAATCTTCAGGCCAGTTAAAAACAAAGGGCCCTTCCTGTTACTAGCCTGCCTTCTAGGGAGAGTGAGCCAGTGTTCCTTCCCAGCAGGTGATACAAAGCTCTGTCACCTCCCCACCTCTGCATCTGGTGCCTGAACAGGTTTAGATCTTCCAGTCTTTCTTCCTCTTGATGAGGGCTACCTTTGTGAAACTGTTAATGGAGATTTCATAGGTTTCTTTGAAAATAATATGAAAAAATAATGTGACTCTCTAGCTTGAAGCATGCATAGAGATGAGTCTCCAACTGTATGCCTGGTTTTGAAAGTCAGGGGCGGTGCTTCCAAAAGCATGGGTTTGTTGAAGTGCATTTTAGATCTTACTAATGGAGGAGATGATGCTCCAATTACTTTTGTGACTTGAAAACAAAATCCCAGAATCAAGAGCTATGTAGTAGTGGAGGCTGATTATTTTTCCTGCCAGTATCACTTTGAGCTAATGAACTGAAATTGATGTGAGTCCTTAATGATAATTAATTAGAGAACTAGAGGGTTTTTTTTTTAAAAAAAGAATAACAATAATAATAGTGTTTAGCAGACATACATTTGGCATTATTTAGACAAATTTGTTCAATCGGTTGTTCACTTATCGTTTTGTTAAATTTTCATTTTGTTATAAATACTTTATATGATGAACTCTATCATTTTATCAGCTAATTTTAAAAACTAAAGTGGTTCCATGTTGGCTTTTTATATGGATATAGAATTTATGTGTGTGTGTGTGCATGGCTGCTTGTCTATATGGGCACCATGAACATGAGGTGCCTGCAGAGCCCAGAAAGAAGATGTCTGATGCTCTGGAGCGGTGGGCAGTTGTGGGCTTTGTGCTGAGAACCAAACCTGAGTCTTCTACAAGAGTAGCAAGTGCTCTTAACCACTGGGCCACCTCTGTAGCTCCCATGCTAACTTCTTCCTTACAAAATAAATAGAGCCAGCAGAAACACAAAGCAATCAAACTTGAAAACAGTGTAAAATTTTCACTGAAAACAAAAACACATTATACTAATTACATCATGAAGTGCTTTTAGTGAATTATTGCTGGAGAGTTTCCTCCTGGTCTCTCTTGTTTTCCCACCCCAACGCCTACACACACACACACACACACACACACACACACACACACACACACACTTTCATGAGTCCCTAATGTGGTGGAAATAAGCCACATTCTAAAACACATTCTAAAATCATATTTCCCATTTTCGACTCTTTTTAAAGTTATGGCATTAGGATCTCCAGGCTTCTTGCACTAAAATACAAATATTATAACTAGGTGGCTCAAACACATCACTCACCATGACTAGCCCTGCCAAAAGTAGCTGTGTCATTTTCTCTATTTGGTACCAAGAAACCCTTTACACATTCTAAACCTTGCTTCCTCTCTTGGTAAACATGACACACACACTCATTTAATGATGTACATTTCATAGGGTGGCTGAGAAGGGTAGGAAATGACACCTGTGAAGAGACTCTCAGTGTGCTTGGTAAATTATAGATGTCACTCAATCAACAGTAGCTGTGGCTGCTATGGTCATTACTATTATAAATTATTATTATTACTAGTCCCATTAGCTAATGGAAAAGGAATGAGATCCATGTAGCCCCAGTCAGAGGAGTGGAAAATAGAAAGAAGGTGTGGGGGGCACATTTTGTTGGTTCTGGTTCCTGGTCACCCAGGAAGAAGGGGGGCTATGGGAACAGTTCCCTGACCATTTTGCTGGCAGCCAGGCTGGATACTTCTAGTTTACCTACCACTGCCATAGCTGCACATAGGTGAGCAGTCAGTGGGAGAGTCTACAAAGAAAAACCATGTGAATAATTTAAACTCCTTGATCATTTTACACAAGAGGTTAAAATTGAACTCCTTCAACTGAAGTGCCTAAAAGCCCCAATTCCTCTTGAAAGTTTGAGTGCGTGCATGCGTGCGTGCGTGCGTGCGTGCGTGTGTGTGTGTGTGTGTGTGTGTGTGTGTGTGTGTGTGTGTGTTTGTGTGTGTGTATTTGTGTTATACACATATTAATACTAGTGCATCAGTGGTTGAGGCCAGAGGCTGTTGGGTGTCTGCCTCTATTTCCCTCCACTTTACCTCTCACTGAACTTGGAGCTTCCTGATTGTTTAGACCAGCTGGGCAACAAGCCCCTGGGACCCTCCTGTCTCTCTTTGCTTGCACTGCATATTGTCACAACTTGCTATTACATAGGGAATTAAAGATAGATTTTTATACTTACAAGGCAAGTACTTTACCACTGAGACAGCTCCTTGGTCCTTACCTTGTTCTTAGAGACAGTCTCTCCTGTAGGTCTCTCCTGTCTGTAACTCACCAAGTAGGCTAGGCTGGCTGGATAGCAAGACCTCCAGTAATCTACACATCCACAACTCCCCAAGGCTAAGATTACAAGCATGGACCACCCTGCTTGGAGTTTCTGTGTGGGTTCTAGGGATCAAACTCTGGTCCTCCTGCTTGCAAGGTAAGTGCTTTATCCACTGGACTATCCCCTCAGCCTCACTCTCTTCAAGTCTTCAGCATTTATTGTGGGAACAAAAGATGAGGAAGCAGGTCTTAACATCAGAGGAAAGAGGATAAAGATGACTTTTAGACCCAAAGTTAACACTTGGTATACATTTCTTCAGATGCCACCAGAGGACTGGGCTCGTCACATAGGATTGGTGCTTGCTGTGCCATAGAAACACTGAAATTTGGCCAGCTATGATACATGAATAAGGGTCTTATACTTAAGTCCTTTGTCTAGAACAAGCAGAGGCAGTAGAAATTTCATAAACTTGTTTTAGGATTGTATAGAATTTTTTCTTTTTGTCACCTTCCTCACTCTTTTGACAAAATTCTGACCAGAACTTAAGGAAGGGGTTAGATTCTGGCTCACAGTTTGAGGTCACAGTACATCATGGTGTGGAGGACACGGTGGCAGGAGCTAGAAGCTGTTGGTTCAGCTGTGCACTCAGCTAGTAGGTCCATATTGGTGACCTACTTATCGTCTCCTTTCTATGAAGTCCAGAGCCCCTGCCCAGAAAATGATACCACCCCTATTTTATATGGGTCTTCTCACCTCAGTTAACCCAACATAGAATCTCCTTCACAGATATGCCTGGTGGCTTCTCTAATCAGTGACTTTAGATCCTGTTGACAATCGGTCCTAACCATCAGAGCTGGCATATGAAGTGTCAGAGGTGTGAGACAGATCCCTCCGGACAAAGGTGAACAAAATCTCCATGCAAGACTCTTGAATGTGTTAATATGGACTACTCCTTCCCTACCATCTGGTACTATTCTCACAAAACATTTCATGGACTTAGCAAACCTCTGCATACCTATAAAGAACTTGGACAAGGCTTGGGATGGCCTGACATCCTGTTCATTTTGTCTCACCTTTTTTTTTCTTTAATTCAGTAACCAAAGTCTATATTTATCTTTTTACAAGCAGTACTTTAGAACTCTTGTAGCTATTCTTTATAAAGCTAAGAGGATATTTGTCTAAAACACAGGGCTCTGAATCTTTAAAACTACAGCTTTTAGGGGATATGGGAAGAAGGACAGCTCATAGCAATGTGCATTGACTTCTAGGGAAACAATCTTGCCCTAAACTCCAGTGTGCACTTGGGGACTAATTGTGGAATTATAACACGGGGTGATTTCACCTGGCCCTCAACACATTCCCCATAAACAGCCCCTTCTCAGAGTGCATGCAGAAGGCAGTTGTTGGCAGATTTCTCTTGAGTTTGTATATCTCTACATGTCCATGGGGGAAATGAAAAGGCAGTGGTTTTGGAATGAGAATGAATGACACCAAGGAGCGTAGTGTTCAGAGGCATCAGTTTCTCTAAGTCTTAACAGTGAACAAGAGTTGATTGTGTCTATAATCTCTTCCTGATTGGTGTGTTTTATTCGAATTGTAGATGCCCCCAGACATCGGTGGTATGTCTGTTGAGGCAAGGATGCAGACTCTCAACTTCACTGGAAGGCAGGTATAGCTGCTAGTCACACCCCCTTTGTCCCATGGATAAGTGCAGTGTCCCAGGTCAACACGGAGCCTAGAAGTGGGGGCCGTTTCTTCCCTTCCTTTGCAAACAGTGGCTGCCTTTGAACTGGAGCCAAGACCATTGTGGCCATGGGAACAATGCAAAGGAAAAGCACTCTTGAAACATGGCAAAATAAAGGTCCCTGACAGCAATGTCACAGCCCTGGGGTCTGGCCAACGTTCCTAAACACAGCTCTCCAAAGCTTACCTCTCAGAAGACCGGTGCTTTCTCCTGAAACCAGTCTGGGGGGGTGGGGTGGGGGAGAGCTACTTCTACGATGCAATAAAGAAGTAGTTGAATAATCCACTCCTAGTCTTAAAAATTCATGTAAAATTTGCATTTCTCCTTCATAATATATCTATGTTTGTTTTAAGAGAAAAATATGTTAAATTATTTACCTTTGAGCAGAGTTGACTTTCCAGGGAGACGTGCCATGGGTGTACAGTGTCTTTTCTTACCTCCTTCATTGCTGAGCACTCACAGCTGGGGACCCCAGTTTTCAGTTACCTGTTACAAAGTAAGAAGGACCTTAAGGAAGGTTAGGATATGGATGTCTTTGGAGAGCCATTATTCTTCAGACACAAAGGAAACTTATTACAGGTCAATAGATGAGCCCTCAAAGGCAATTTTCAGCTTTATTCTTTTAGTTTTGGATTGCATCTCTATCCTCCAGTTCAGGAGCCCAGAATGGATACAGTGTCTCTTGTGGTCTGTCTAGGATGGGGCTTGGACCAAGGTGTTATTATTCATACAATGATGTGTGTCTCTTATCCAAAGATCCTAACACTTTAACCCACCCCTGTCACTTCTGATAGCCATGTTGCTTTCACCTATGGCCATTCACTCCATATATACATTCTAGAATAGGTTTCCACAGGTCTCGCCTTAATAAGTGTATTTTCAATCATCTTTGGAGCAGTGATTATTTCCTTCTTTATGTCTGAGATCATTGGTTTCCATGCTTCAGATAGAAGGTGGTTTATTTGTTTTGTAGTCTGGGTTCTCAGATTCTATTGCAGGTATCGTCAGATTTTCCTCTGGCTTTGTTTTCTTTGCCTCATAGAAGTGGAACTGAAAGGCAGCATTCAGATACTTCATTACCAACTAACATCACTTCTGCAATTTAAACAAGGCTTTAAAGTGGGCCAGGAAGACAGCTTGGTAGGCAAAGTGCTTACTGAACAAGCCAGAGAACCTAAGTTCCCTGTAAAACCCAGTACCCATGTAAAAAGCCGGTTGTGGCACTGTGCATCTTCAATACCAGCCCAGGAGGGAGAGGAGACTGGCAGATCCCTGGAGTTCCCTACCAGTCGGTCTACTATAACAAGTGAGCTCCAGGTTTAGAGAGAGACCCTGACTCAAAAACTAAGGTGATGAGTAAACGAGGGAGACACCCAACATTGAATTCTTACCTCCACACGCATATTACACATGCACAGGTCCAAACATGCACACGCACAATTACATCTTTAAATCTACATCCATTTCAGTCCTGCATTCAACTCCCATGTTGGAGCTGGAGAGAAGAGGCTGAAATTTAAGAAGGCCATTGGTCAGACATAAACAGGCCCTTTCAGTGTCATACCTGATCCTTAGGATTCAAAAGAGCCCCAGGATGGGCTTTGGATGAAGGGCTGGGAAGAACTGCATTGCTCTTCATAGGAATCCAGGAGAGGATTATCCTTTGTTTTGACCACCTTCGAAGGAGAAAAGGAACAAAAGTAACCTGCTCCAGAAAACTTCACAAATACCAGAGACGGGTAAGAGCTGATCCAAGGCCAGTTTGCTGATTCGTAGACTAAACCTTTAGGCCAATAAACTCACCTCTGCCCCCATTGTTTTATTCTGCCTGAGCCCTTTAACTATGTTATAAAAGAAGTAGTTACCGTTGTGTTTTATTCTGTGGATTTCGGAGCATCAGTCTAAGGCATCTTCATTGCTAAGCCAAAGCACAACAATCAAGGTGAAGAACAGCAAATAGCAAAGTCCAGTTCTGGGTCTTGTGTGTACATCTTCAGAGTCAATTACTCCCAACAGGTTATATATGATGTTAACTATTGGGTATTAAAGGGAATGGCAGTGGGGCATGGGTGTATGTAATAGAACCCTAATACATGAGACTAGCAGTGTCAGTGAGACTAGAAGACATCCTTTCCTGGAAGACATCCTTCCTCTGTGCCTTGGTGATATTTTGACAGTAACATGGAATAAACCTTTGGGCTGATACTGAGACATGTGGCTCCCTTTGAGAGGCAGTCTAGGATTAGAAATCACATGGATTCCTTAACCACCAGGTCTTGAGTTCAATGTCTCTTCCCACTTTTCCTACCGTGTTGTCTCTTTAAGTCACAGTTTCCATTTTTACTTAACTTCACAGGATTCATGAGAAAACACAAAGCAGAAGGGGCAGTCCTGCATCGTGGCTCTTGAATGTTCCTCAGAGGCCTGTGTGTTAAAGGACTGGAATCTAGGATGTTCCTCCTCTTAGAAAGTGGTGGAATTTTGGAGAGATGGAACCTTTTGTGAGGTCTTTAGATTATTAGGCGAATAACCTTGAAGTCGTATATAAGAGCCCATCTCCTTCTCGCTCTCTTTTGCAACCTACCACTGAGGTAGAGAGTTAGCACTACTAATGTGTTTTTGTCAAGGGGTGCTACCATGCTACAGGCCCAAAATAATGGGGCCAATTGAGCATGGACTGAAGCCTCCAAACTTGTGAGTCAAAAATGAATCTTTATTCGCTATAACTTGGTAACCTCAAGTATTTTATTACAGTGATGGAAAGCTGGCAGCACAGGTAGGAATTAAGCACTTTTCTTTTTTGGCTCTTCCATATGCTGTGTTGACTGGTTTCCTTGAGATGACAATTTGAAAAAAAAAAAAAAAAGCTATAGCACTTCATAAGCATCAGAGCATGGGTGCTCATTCAGCATTTCAGCTTTTTATTAAGCAAAATGATAAGACATATTCTATAATCAGCACATGTTCCTTTTTTTGCCTAATGACACTAATCTGTTTTTATCTTAGTCATTTCACTGAGCTTTGTGATTAGCCCAGGCAAGGTTTTAGGAATTTAAATCATTTGTTTGATGTTTTTGCTTTCAGGCATGTTTGATTATTTATTAAAATCGATAGAATCAGCTGTGTCAACTAGTTATTAAAACTATAATTCCTTTATTGGTGAATACCAGGAGGGCTGAAATAAATGAAAAAAAAAAAACTAAAACTGCACAGGAAGCCTTGATTATGAGGCAAGTTTCTACAGGAGTGGCCTACATACTCTGCAATAACCGAAGCCTGTTCACAACAGCGCTGTGCTATCTTTAGTCAATAAGGAAAGGGACCAAGTGCATAAGCATATGTGCAACTCATGTTCTGATTTGTGCTTTAAAATAAACATAAGTTTGAAAAAAAGCACTGTGTGCTGGTCTCCAGAAAAGAAATAAATACTTGCTAGGAAAGAGCCGTGACTGGCTCCAATTAATTCCTTCCTACTTGGTATGTGCACGGGACTCCAACCACCAAGAATTAGAGGTTTAGAGTCTCTTTTCCTACCTCTGTCCCTGGGCCTGATGTCACCTTCTGTGGTCAGGGGACCATGGTGGGGATGCTACTACCAATTCAGGTAAAGAGCCCAGCTGATTTGGTCTCTGATCATCATGAGGTCCTCATGGGTTCTGCACTCACAGTGATCCAGATGCCCAGCTCTGAAAAAAGCTTATGCAGAATATAAAATGGTAAAGACACCAGATCGAGAGAGAAGACCACACTGAGAAGGGGAGAGCTGCAATGGTGGTCAAGTAATGTCTTCAAATAGCTTCTAGCCCAGACTATCCTATTGATATACGCAATGGGAGTGAAAGCAAATCAGCACCACTTTCAGTCACTTTTGAAGCTCTTCTTTCCTTAATAATAGATAACTTAAATGGGGGGGGCTTGAACCCAGTTTTCCTAGAATAGTGCTCCAAATTAGCATACCTGGTTGAATAGATAAGTATAGTTCTCACCCCTCATCAAATCCAGCCCCCAAAATGATCCATTTACAACACAACTTCCATACCACAGACTCACAGAACATCACGGAAGAGGGGGCAGAAAGACTGTAAGAGCCAGAGGACCAGGAGGCCTGCTGTGAGATTGTGTTTCCCAGAAACAGCAAAGCTGTATCCATGATATCTCAATGATGTGGCTGCCTCAACAAGACCTGAACAGTGACAACACCAGTGGTTATGCTAAGGTGGAAGGGGGGATCTCATAGGGTCCCACCAATAGACAAAGAACTATAGGCAACTAATGACCGCAAAAAGAGAGAGAATTAGTTCTCCCCAGGGTGCTTCCTACTTGATTATCCAATTAAGTGATCAACCCCAAAATCATAGACACACAAGCATCGTTAAATGAACTCGGCAGGTTTCATTTAAATACACACACACACACACACACACACACACACACACACACACACACACACACACTTAAAAGAGGCAACGAGTTTGAGGTGAAGTGAGAAGGATATCAGAGGGATCAAAGGGAGGAAAGGGAGAGGGAAATTATGTATTTATATTTTAAATTTTAAAAATTGCAGCAATGACGACAAAGATTGCAACCAGAGTGAAGTAGTGAATGGTCATCAGTTTGAGATTAGCTTTTCTCTTCAAAGACATTCTAAAGAAAGATCTCCTCTTCTGGAATCCTGTGGGGAAGAAGTAAAATAGAGGCCACACAGCTCAGATGATGTGAGTCCAGAAGTAAGAATTCTGGTCTGACTTTGCCTCTGAGGAGATGCTAGAAATGTGGTCCACCTTCTGGGCTTCTACTGTGTCAGCAGTACAATGAGAAAGGCTGATAACAATGCAATAGGTGCAAGATAGGTTAATAGAGGTCATTTGGCTTAGATTTACAGGTCCAAAGAGCCATACATGCAAATGCTAAACATGAGATCTACGTATCTTTTCATATATAGTCAGATTACAATACTTGAGAATGTAAAATACATTATATTTTAGCATATGTAAACTTATGGTTCATTAAATGGGCATATTCATTGTCTCTTATATAACATTAATATCTATTTTTAAAATTACAACACTATTTTATCACGTATGCTTACTAAGAATTTTAATTTGACAATGTTACAGTATAAAAAATACAATTCTTGGGGCTGGAGAGATGGCTCAGAGGTTAAGAGCACTGAGTTCAATTCCCAGCAACCACATGGTAGCTCACAACCATCTATAATGAGAGCTGGTGCCCTCTTCTGGCCTGCAGGCATACATGTAGACAGAATACTGTATACATGATAAATAAATAAATTTTAAAAAGTAATACAATTCTTGCAGCCAAATATAGCATTTGCCTTTTCATTTTTGCATTTATTTAGGTTTGCATGTGTGTGTGTGTACTCCTGGTCATCTGTAAGTGCATCACTTGTGTGCACTGCAGGTGGAAGGTAGAAGAGGGTGTCAGATCTCCTGGACCTGGAGATCTAGGTTGTTGTGGGTGCCTAATGTGGGTGTTGGCAACTGAAACTGGGTCCTGTGCAAGAGCAGCAAGTGCTCATAACCACTGAGCCATCTCTCTAGGCCAAGTTTTGCATTTCTTTGCTTGTACTGTATTGCAAGTCACAGTAGATGGGACTTAACCTACGGCAATCCTGGGTATTGTCTTTCAGCTTTGTTCAGACATCTGCCAAACTGGAATTTTTATGGTACTGAACAGATTAGCAATCTGGCTCTATGAGGATTCGAAGAGGAAATGACGTGGATCCTTACAGTGTTCCTTTCAGGGAACGCTTGCCAAGTGAATCACCTGATGCCTAGTCAAGAGGAACCTCAAACAGCAAGCTTCTTTACAGTGACACGCCTTTGAGGCTTTTATCTGACCTATGTCTACGTCACAACTGTCACAACATCATTCTGGTATTGGAAACTGACACTGTTACCTCATAAGCCTGGGGCAGCCCCAGGTTCTTCAGAATGGAAGTGGAAATTCAAGGCAGCAACACAACATAAAATAAACTCAAAGTTCCTGGACAGGTGGGGTGTAATGCCATGAGAGAAGTCCTCTGCTCCTGAGATAAGGGAGGCTGGAATGAAAAGTTGGGACAGAGGAGGGTGGCAGATGGGACAGAACATGTGTTGTGTGAATTTTAATTGACCTTAATAATAAAAATCCTGAGACAGATATAGGGGTAAAAGCTGAAAGATCAGAGAAGCATCGCATCCAGCCACTAGTTCTCACCGCAACTGAATCCTCAGACTGAATGGGTGACCCTATCTCTAGGAATCCTCCTACTGAATGCACTGAGCTCCTGTCTTCTCCTGCCTTACATTCCTCTCTCAGCACAGTTATATCCCTTCCTGTCTCTACCTCCTTAATGCTGGGATTAAAGGTGTGTGACTTCTAAGTACTGGGATTAAAGGTCTGAGCCACCACTGCCTGGCTCTGTTTCTCTTTTAGATTGGATCACTCTCGTGTAGCCCAGGGTGGCCTGGAACTCACAGAGATACATCTGCCTCTGCATCTGCCTCTGCCTCTGCCTCTGCCTCCCTAGTGCTGGGATTAAAGTTGTGTACCACCACTGCCTGGCCTCTATGGCTAACTAGTAGCTAGCTCCACAACTAATCTTCATGCAAGTTTTATTTGTTAAAGCACAAACAAAATATCACCACAACCTGGTGAGTGGCAATACTTAGGGCAATGGATAAGGCAAAGGCCACTTTCAGCAGGTAGAGAAATATCAAAACAGCTCTGTGACAAGAGGTGCCTCTAAGTTCTAGTCTCCAGATAGAGACTTGATCCACGCCAGTGTGGTGCAAAGCTGGAGACCTTGTTGAGTGTAAATCAGTCACTTTCTGGTATGAAAAAGTTAAATTTCCACTTAAAACAAATGCCAGAGACTGGAGATCAAGCTAGGTCAAAGCCTGCATGTAGAAGACACCTGGTCCATATCCAGCATCACCAGAAAGAAAAGAGAAAAAGATGCAGCAACAATAAAATTTTAAGAAACCACAGTATCTTTTAAACCACAAAAGTTGACTGGCACTTAGGTTTCTATAATGATGTCTAATAATACATTTATTAAGTATAATTTATAATTTTTCTACCAGGTTTTTATGGTACTAAGACATCTTTTTGAGAAATCAAGACACCTTTCTGAACTATTGAGGCCCATCAAGGGATAATAGTTTGTAGTGGAAAATGGGAGTGACTGTCAGAACAGTTTAGCAATCCTAGAGGTATTAATAAGTTTGGCCACGTGAAAAGCTAACTCAGAAGCCATGGGCAGCCCTTCCATGTTTACCATCATGGACACATATGGGACAGAATACAGGAAAATACAAATAGCACTTACTCCCAGTTGTGTGAAGATCTTAGCCTTTCCCTCTCTTCTGCAAAAGAAAGGAAAAGAAGAAAGAAGATGCTTTTAGCAGTGTAGGAAATTAAGTACCCAAGAGAAGAAAGAAAAATGGTAGTAAATAGATAAAATCTATGCAAATTAAATCAGTATGACACCATTATCATCTGTCAAACTGGCAAATTAAAAAAATTAATTCCCAATGAAGGCAAAATAAAGACACTTTCATTCTACAAGACTAAAAGAATTTGTCACCACCAGATACTTACTAAAGAATATATTAAGTAGTATTCTTCAAGCAGGAGAAAGATGATTCCAGATGCAACAAAGGCAGGGAGAACAAAAAAAGGTAAATATGTGGATGTGTCAGAGTGGATATTAAATGCACAAGACAATAATGCCATTGTCTGGCTGGCTGTGGCTTGTGCAAAATGTGCAATTGAAATCAATGCATAGTATTCATTATTAGGAGGTAAACAGCATTAAATGGCTAGCAAGAAAGTTCATAAAGAGGTTAAAAAGATTAGGTTTCCACAAGTCAAAGATGAATTCATAAGCATGTGAATACCAAAACGATAGAAGAAAAAGTTTCACACTCCTGATAGGAAACGGAAAAAAAAATTCTTTAATCTTCCAAATTGGTACCCAAACATAAAATAATAATAGCAATAATAATGATGATGATGAAGGAAAAGGCAAAGGAATCAGGATGCACAGATAGAGTACATACTGTATCAATAATTACATTGGCTGCAAATACTTTTATGTTTTATTATAAATGATGAAGATTATCCAACTGTATCTGAAGAAAAAGCCAAACAAAAATGTAACATTTGCTGTTCTGTAGGGACAGGTACAAAGCACTGAAAGTAAACTATTTTACAAAGAGGAAAAATGCATAAATAATCTAGAAGCTGTAAAATAACAAAATATATATTAAACTTCAAAACATCACTGGGATTGAAGACACAAATTTAAACAGGAAATGTTTAGCTCATTAGGAAAATGTGTAGTGATTTTAAATTTTTACACACCCAATAACTGTATGTTAAAATACATGAATAAAAAAATGGAGAGAATTTTGTAGAAAAACAGAAATTCCTGTAATGATCATAGGAAAGCTGGCATACCTTACTGTGTTCCTAGCAGACCAAATGAACAAATCAGTAGAAATAAGAGTATTTGAACTACACAACTGACAAACCCAGGTTAAATCAGTATGTAGAATGCTCTGTCAAACTAGAAAACACACATACATTCTTTGCACACACACTTAAACGAGTAACTATGGCCAGCTGATAGTGCCTTTAATCACAGCACCGAACAATAAAATCTGAAAGTGAAATTTAAGTGGAGAGTCCCATATAATCATTATTTCAGGAATATATTTAGCTACCTCCACATCTACGTATAATTACAATACAAAAATAACTTCAAAACAACTTCAAAAACTTGGGGCTGGAAATATGAATCAATGGATAAAGACTTGCCATGCAAGCCTGTGGACCTGAGTTTGGAGCCCCGGAGTCCACATAAACCTGGACATGATAACACCTATCTGTAATCCCAATGCCCTGTGGCGAGATGGGAGGTGGACCCAGGAGAACCCCTTAAAGCCCAAAGGCCAAAATAGCCTGAGGTACAAAACTGTGAACAGGAGACCTGTATCAAAAAGGGTGGAAGGTGACACCTGAGGTTGCCTTCTGACTTTGACGAGTTCACCAGTAGAAAGAAGATAGAGATTCTTTTCTAAAAGTAGTAAGTTAGATAAAAGGTGATGGTGATGAAAGAATATTCTAGCAGTGTGTGGGAAAGAATGGTTGAATGGTGGGCTCTCCTCTGTCTTTATCTGTTTTTACAATTTTTAAAAGTATTTTTAAAGTATTTCTTACTTTTTCTAAATTCAATAGGATTACCTTTTCATTTGGAGACCATAAAATGAGTATAAGCAAACTCTCATGAATTTCTTTCATTTTTTTATGTTCTCAATCAATAGTTTCTGTTTTCATATAAGGGTCTTAGGCAGTTTGACCTTCCTAAAAAGGTACAAATCCTTTGGTCAAGTACTTCCTTTGTATGGCAATTGATATTCTCAAAATCTACCAACATATCTGTCCAATTACATATACATATTTATATTTGTAAATATTTGCCAACACAAGAATAACAGTGACATAATTATCTGCAATCAGGGGCTGGTTAGATCAACTTCTAGGGTGAAAGGGAAGAATGAAGTCAGTCCAGATATGCAGATAAACTGTATGTCTTTGGCAAGATATGTCATATGTAAAACTGAAATGTATCTATTAATTTTCATTTATTTACTCTTTCTAAACTAAGAATTACCCTTCATTCAGTAACCATAGCCAGTTATTATAAATAATTCTTGCTCACTCAAGTACAAATCAAATGAGTTGGAGCAACATAAGCTGGTCTATGGATTGAGCAATGGTCTGGAGAAACGTAAGATGGACAAAAGTCTAGAAACGGCATCATGAATCAGAAGCCCTGGACCCCTCAACATCCAGTCGTGACCACTCATCTTGTCTGAATGTTGGCTATTCCTTTCAATTGTGTTCTCATCCTTCAGATTCTAGAGTTGCAAGTAGCTCTAAAGGGAAAGAAGTGAAGAACTCAGGGTGTTTACGCCTAATTCTTGATTTTCAGAGGACACCAGACTTGAAACACAATCCCAAAAGAAGTGTGTATACAGAGACATCAGTGATTTCTCAAAATAAATTCAAGATGCCCTCTCGAAGGCAGAACACATGCCTCTGATCCTCTGCTTTGTGGGTTTCCTTCTGAGTAAGAGGATGTGGGTTCCATACATGCACCTAGATCTGAAGAATGTTTAATACACAAGAAAACATCCCTTCCATGTTCCCTTTAAACCCTTGGTTCCATGAGAGCAGCCATTGTAGCCATTATCTCTGTCTCCTTTCTCTCTTCCTCTCCCTCTTTTTCTCACTGTATCGGTCTCTCTCTCTCTCTCTCTCTCTCTCTCTCTCTCTCTCTCTCTCTGTGTGTGTGTGTGTCTCTGTCTCTCTGTGTCTCTGTGTCTCTGTCTCTCTGTCTCTGTCTCTCTGTCTCTCTTCTGTCTCTCTCTCTCTCTCTCTCTCTCTCTCTCTCTCTCTCTCTCTCTCTCTCCTGTCTCTTCACACTCCCTCTCATGTATGCTTCAAATTCACTATGTAACCCTTTAAGGTTTACCTTGAGCCTTCTGACCCCAATTTCTGGGATTATAGGCCTGGCTACCATGCCTGGTTAATGCAGTGCTGAAGATTGAACTCAGGACTTTGACTATGCTAGGAAAACACTCTACCCACTGGGCTACATCCCCAGCCAAATTTCTCTTTCATTTCTGTATTTCCCCACACCTAATAAGATTATCTTACACCTACAAGGTATATAATGAATAGTGGCAATGGGGAATGTTTAAAAAGTAATTCCACTGAAAAACTGAATGGAAATGGAGGGGGAGGGGAGGGAGGGAGGGAGGGAGGGAGGGAGAGAGAGAGAGAGAGAGAGAGAGAGAGAGAGAGAGAGACCTTTCAAGTACCAGTACCTGTAGTTTCTTTTTAATTATAGGAAGGGATAAAGACAATTAATCATTACAATGAGTTATTTGGGTCTATAAAATTGCTTACTTAAGGGTTTTGTGGTGTCATTGTTAGAAGGGCTTTGCCTCACCCTGCCCTGACCCATCCCATTGTGTGTGTATCCACAGAGACAGCCAGGCAGAAAAACCTCATTGTCCAATGGAACAGACTAGCGTCAGTGGAGAACCCCCTCCCTGGCCTGCACACACAGCAGCTCATCTTCTCCAGGGCCTGGGGAAATAATGACTTGTGGAAAGATAAATAGTACAGGGTTATTTGGTCATCACACTGGGGCTCCAACTCTTTAGAAGTCTGCACTGACAGCAAAAACATTGTTGAGTGTCTAAATAATTTGAATGATATTCGGAGGGAGACTCTGGTAAGTGGAGAGCAGCAATGGCTTGATGACAGCAAGCTGACAATGGAACAGAATTTTGTGGGCTGAGACGATAGTAAAAGCAAACAATGGGGGTATTGTCCTGCTGTTATTGTGCAATGCTGTAATTTATGGATGAAATGGAATTTCAAACAAAATAAACAGACTTGAATTTGTTAACTAATACAGTAAGCAGAGAACAGTCTGTTGTATGAGAAGAGGAATGAGACTGTTTTCAATACTCCTGCTATTTGCTAAACAGAAATATGTTTATATTTGGCAGGAAGCCTCGCCTTTGTTTTTTTTTTTTTTTGCTAGCGTTTTGACAATGGCCTCCTTTCTTTAATCCTTAGTACAGATAGAAGACGTGAGTGAAAGCAGAATCCTGTCGGTATATATCATTAAACAGAGAGAGTTATAGTTCCGAAGTTCAAAAAAAGCCTGTGTATTTCAGAAGCCAGGAAAAGCCCTGTGAAAGTGACAGTGAATTTACTCTTGTCTTTCAAATCCCGATGCCACTCTTAACATAGACTCTGTGTAAGGCGGTGATACTAACCACAACACACTGATTGCTTCTTCATAGACAGTCACTGTGATGTCACGACACAGCACTGGGTATCAGGAACATGTATTAAAAAGTACCCACTTTTCTCCAAAGTTTACAAATCAGGTTAATACCTCAGTGAGCATGGCCAGGCCAGTGATAGATGACTGTCATTTATAGGCTTCTTGGATTCACCCTTCTACATTGGGGTAAAGGTCATGTCTCATAGCAGATAATAAGTACATATGTATTTTTTTTTAAAGTTCACATTCAGTTCTTGTACAGGTAAGGCCTCGTTCTAACTCATGGCTACAAAATGAAGTCTGAGATAAAACGAAGTACAGCCATTTCTTCACAGAGATGTAACAAGGAAACACATCTGTTGGGCTGTCTTTATTTCAGCAGGACACTGTGTTGGAAAGGAGAGAGAATCTTCTAGAGTGAAAAGCAAGGACCTTGGCCACCTTTCATGGACAAGCATCCCACAAAGGTGAGATTTCTAGTAGCTGGTGTGTGTGTGTGTGTGTGTGTGTGTGTGTGTGTGTATGTGTGTGTGTGTGTGTGTGCATGTGTGTGTGTGTGCATGTGTGCGTGTGTGCGTGTGTGCGTGCGTGCGTGCGTGCGTGCGTGCGTGCGTGCGTGCGTGTGTGTGTGTGTGTGTGTGTGTGTGTGTGTGTGTGTGTGTGCTCTTGGCAGGCTGCAAGCCATCTGGGACTTCTGGGACTTCTTCAAGGATGGCTTAGGGCAAGGATTGTCCATGCCCATTCATTCCAAGAGCTTGTGGCATCCACTGAGCTGCAATTTGTACAGCCAAAGTGTCTCGATGGCCCTTTCAGAGAAGCTGGTGGGCAGTTATTGATGCCCAGATATGCACATATTCGCTCTCTCCTGTCTTAGAAAATGTAAAATAAATGAGTAAAATAAAATGTCAAATCAAAATTCTACTACCACCCTAAAATTCTAAATGACATAAAAACAAGAGAGATAAAACTCCATGCAAATTCAGTTAAAGCAAGTAAACACAAATCTTTCTATTCTGGATTTACTAAATCTTGGGCTTGTTTTAGGGACAAAGATCTATGTAATTTCCACAGAAATGTGGGTGACTTCATTGAGAGACATCACTACAAAGATTCCAGAACATACTTTTAACGGTGGCATTATATTATATGTACCTTAACCCACCCCTCAAAAAATATTTCCTTCTGAAAATTCACAACTTTCCTATCAACTCTGTCCTTATTTACTAATGTATGAAACCTCCATCTGGGCAGGCAGTGTGAGTGACCATGGGACATTTTAAGTAGAAATTAAATAGACCTTTGGCTTCATGCCCAGGAAAAAAAAAAATGTCAGTCCTTATACAGAAAAGCAGGCAAGAGATAAAAAAGATTCCATTCTATCTATAATCCAATCTTCTTATGGCTTTAGTACAAGTTTCTTCTCAGCTAACAGAAGTCCCTGCAGAAGGTTTAAACAAGCTCAACAATTTCATTATGTGAGCGCAGCTAAATTCAATAATGTAAAAGGGCCCAGAGAGGCTTCCCATATGCTCCATCCCATAGCCTTTCCTTCCAGGGGAAGGCAGAGAACTTGGCTCCCTAGAAACTGAATCTACTCCAATTGCCTGGAGCACAAATCTTGCTTTGTTGACATCAACCGAGCTCTCCTGAGGACACACAAAGAAGAGAGGGAGCCATTAGAATTTCTCGTGACTCTGCTCCGAGCCAAATCCAACCTCCCTGAAATGAATGAAAACGCTTGTTACGTGGCCCAAGAAGCTATTTTGTCCATTTGAAAATTAATTAGACCGTAGCTCCATGAACAATCCAAAGATGCTGTCCCAGTGTTCTTAGATGGATGACCCTGGCTGTGCTCCCAATATTAACAAGTTTACCCTGCAGCAAAAACATGGCCCTTTGGCTGAGCTGGGGCTCTGCTCCTAAAGCTTTCCTGAGTGGTAGCCAGTCCCAGGCACAGCCTCACTAGAGGGAAAGTTTGGAAGGATTGTTAAAACTTTCCCAAGCAATGGAAATAGAAGATGCTGGGAAGGAAAGACTTTTTCTTGAAAACTTACTTGTGATTACGTGTATGCATGGGGGTGGGGTATGTGCATGGCATGGGAGTGAGGGTATTGGAAGAGGCCAGAGGCACTAGATTCTTGAAGCTGGAGTTTCGGGAGGTTGTGAGTCAAGTGACATGGGTACTGAGAATTGAACTTGGGTCCAGAGCAAGACAGTATGCATTCTTAAAGCTGAGCTCTATGTCTAGGCTCACAAAAGCTTTTTGTCACTAACTCAGTTAATCATTTTCTAGCAGGCTTAGAGAAAACATCTATAATAACAAATGTCAGTATCCACTTTTGATTAAAGCTCTTCAAGGGCACAGGTGGTTTGACTCTTTGTGCTCTTAGTGGGTTGAGTGGACTACAAGGTTGGCTAGAAGTATCAAGTTACAGGTCCAAATGGAACCCATTTCCTTAGGTGTGAGCCTGAAGTTATAATGCTCACGGAGAACCTTGGGCTTGAGGGGTGGTAGCATTCATTAAGAAGCTAATAGTTTGAAATTTAATCTGTACACCGTTGCCTTTAAGAAGGCCCTTAGTAAGTATATATGATGATATAACTAATGTTCAATTAACTGTAGTGTAAAGGTGAAAGCAGGGATAATAAGATTTGGGGTATGTCATATGCAACATAAAATTCCAAAAACTACCAAGGAATAGAGAAATGTCAGAAAGCATGGCCAACTTCCCAGGAAGTGTATTTTCAGTCCACCAAGGTAACTGTACCCATCCCAGCCGATGACAGAAGGACAGCTTTCTGGCTCTGATTGAGCCAGTTCACTGGAGGCTGGTAACCAATGATATCCTCTTTCTCCCCTTGGGTTCTACAGCTCAAGTCTTGTGCATGCACTTTCCTTCTGAGGCAGCCATGGAGCTTGTGAACTACAGATGAATAAATGCAAAAGTTAGTAAGGCCGCAAAGAACATCTTCCTCCTTCCCTCCCTCCATTCCTTTCTTTACTTTTTCCTTTAGAATTGGAAACATACAAATCCCCCCCATCTCCTCAGAAAGTATACACATTGCAAAACTCACTCTTTAGGAAGACACTTCAGGCCTACACACACACACACACACACACACACACACACACACACACACACACACGCACGCTTGCACACACACACCCCACATGACTTTTCAAAAAGACATGACATTCAACAATAACAGTACATTTCCCTGTCCCCACCCTCTCCACTAGGGATTCACACCATTTACCCGAAGAGTCATATTCATATACAAGCCCTTTCTGACTCTTCTGATATAACTAGTTTAAGACAGCTTGCCCTGTCTTTTCTAATTTAGGTTTTTCTATGCCTTTGTACAACCTTAACAGGGAACAACCACTATCCCTCCCTCTATCCCCTCCAAGAAACTTACAGAAGTCTAGGCTTTTAACACTAACATAGTCAGAAATCCCTGGTTGGTGTGGAGCATGTATGTCAGAATAGGTGGCTCTGGAAAAAGGACCTGAAACAGACCCTCCCAGCCTCCAGTCCACCCCCCAACCCATTCCCAGTGTTATAGAAACTGATGTGGACCTACCTTGGGCTTCATAAATCTAGGTCAAAATGGAATGCCTTCACCTGAGGGAGAGAAGTCACATGGTTTCCTTTTATGTCATCATAAGGCTTGCCCAAGAAGAAATACATTCAAGTGGTAAGGTAGGATTACCTCTTTCCGGGCTGTCTGAAACCCTCACTTGCAAGGAGACAGAGTTCTGAGGTCCCAGCTGCTTCTTCAGTCTATGCTTTGGAACTACCACTCCAGATTTGCAGAGATTGCCCCTCCTGTTTTGTTTTAATAGACTCCATCTTTATCAGACTCACTCCAAGTCCTCCCTGCATGATTTTATTTTTGAGTATTGTCACCTCTGCTGAAACAACTACTGCTTTCATCAAACTCTAAACAAGCACCCAAACAAAGTCTAGCTTCTGTATATCCTTTACTCCGAGGTATAGAAAAGGAATCACCAAAGGCATACCTGGAAGTTCCATGGATGGCAGAGGCTGAGCAGCTTTGTAACAAGCATGGGAAGTTAAACAGAAAGGCTTGATGGACAAATGGGCAAATATGGATCCTCACAGGCCAGTTTATGTGGTGAACAGAAAGTCACAAATCAAGGTAATAAGATGTTATGTTTTATACAGCACTTTAAAGTTTCTTTAAAGTTTTCAAAGAAGACTGATGCCTCACCTTATCACTTGTCACCACTGAACCTTACAACAGATTCAGAGAGAGGCAGTTTGGTATATTGT
Organism: Cricetulus griseus; assembly: GCF_003668045.3. Taxonomy (NCBI): domain Eukaryota; kingdom Metazoa; phylum Chordata; class Mammalia; order Rodentia; family Cricetidae; genus Cricetulus; species Cricetulus griseus. The sequence goes on from NC_048601.1 coordinate 45,888,393, forward strand.
GCCCAGACTATAAAAAAGGAGCTGATCCTAAATGCCCTTCCCCTATAATGAGACTGATGACTACTTTATATGCCATCCTAGAGTCCTCATCCAGTGGCTGATGGAAGCAGAGGCAGACACCCACGGCTCTACACTGAACTGAACTCTGGAACCCAGTTGCAGAGAGGGAGGAATGAAGATCAAAGGGGTTGGGACCAGGCTGGCGAATCCCATAGAAACAGATGGGCTGAACAAGGGGGAGCACATGGACCCCAGACTGCTGTCTGGGAGGCCAGCACAGGACTGATCCAGACCCCTGAACATGGATGTCAATGAGGAGGCCTTCGCACTCTTTGGGGGCCTTGGTAGTGGATCAGTATTTTTCCCTGGTGTAAGAAGGGACTTTGAGAGTCCATCCCACATGAAGGGATGCTCTCTCGGCCTGGACACATGGGGGAGGGCCTAGGCCCAGCCCAGGATGATGTTGTGGAATTTGGGGAGCCCCCTTGGAGGACCCTACCCTCCATGGGGAGTGGAGAAGGGAGGGTGGGGGCTGGTGGGGGTTGGGGGGAGGAGAGGGAGAGAGAGAAGGGATTGATATGTGAAGCAAGCTTGTTCCTAATTTGAACTAATAAAAAATATAAAAAATAAAAATATACGTCCTAAAATAATATTATAAAAAGGAGCTGATCACTCAAGAGAATATCCTTAGAATTGTAGTTAAGAATTGACACTGAAGAAACAGAGGTGAACTGATCCCCACTTTAGTGTGTTTAAGTTTTAATTGGTGTGTGTGTATGCACACACATGCATGCAGGTTTACATGGGCCATGATGTGATTGTGGAGGTCAGAGACTCAGCTTTTGCCTTCTACCTTGCTGATGCAGGGTCTTTCTTATGGTTTACAGTGCATTCTCTATACTAGATAGACCATGAGCTTCTATGCTAGCCTCCTGTACCCACCTTCCATCTCTCCAGGAATGCTGGAATTACAGATGTATAACACCATATACAGATTATTTTTTTCACATGGGTTCTGGAGCTCAAATCCTGGTCATCAGGTTCATGGGGCAACCAGCATTGTTTGAGCTGTCTTTCCAGCCCCTGAATTCCACTTTCTTTTGGCTGAATAGAATGGGACAAGTTGATCTTGTGTCTACCCCATTTATTTAGCTGTAAAATTGGGCTACCCAGTGCTGTAGAAGCTACAAACTGATGAAATATCATGCCCTGGCACTATTCTGCATTATGGAATCTCTTTCATGGGTGGGAGAGACAAGTAAATTACAGTAAAATAGATCAGGGCTGTACATAGTAACTAGTTGTTTTATATATATATATATGTGTGTGTGTGTGTGTGTGTGTGTGTGTGTGTGTGTGTGTGTGTCTTACTGGCCCTGCTAGCCAGACTTTATCACTGTGAAAAATACTTGAGAGAAGCAGTTTAATGGAGGAAAGACTTGTGTGTGCTCATGGTTTAAGTGATTTAGGTCCATAGTTTGTTGGTTCCACGTTTCTAAGCTATGGTAAAACATAACATCAAGGAGGAAGGTCGTTGAAGAGCCAAACTGCTCCTCAAAGAGCTTCCAGAAAGCTGAGATGAAGAGGCCAGGGACAAAATCTATCATTCCAGGGTACAACTCCAGTGATGTACACCTCCAACCTGGCCCTTCCCTACTTAGAGAGAAATAGAGAGAAAGGGTTCAGAACAGAAGCATAAGTTCTTCCTTCTAAGCATGCTCCCCAAACTGGCACATTAAAGAAACACTGACAACGTGAAAGTGAAAGCTCAGGTGTAAGACATCTTAGGAGCAGTGTAAAATAGTCAACTGAAGCTCAGGTCATGCAGGTGCAAAGTGGGGACTTGGCAGTAAATGTGTTCACACACCGGCCCACCAGGGATACAAACGCTGTTGCCATTTTCCTCTACTATCCCCTGGCCTTGGCTGCACCCCTATCCCATCCTCAGTTTTCCAAATGCCTTAGGTTAGAAGCAATCCTGCACACACCTAGCTACCTAGAAGCCTCAATGAGCTCAGCACCTCCTGAGTTCAGTCTGTTTTCCCTCAGCCCTTGTGACCTTAAATGTCCCTCAAAGAATCCCCATAAATGGACTAAGACATGAATTAAAGAATTAGATTGAACTGAGGTAGGAGAATGAAAGTGTCCTTTAAATGCTGGTAGGCATTGCCTTGGGCATAACAAAGGAGTTAAAACATAATTAAGATCTGAAGGCTGATTACAGGAATGTGTGCGATTATTTTTATTATTTTCCCCCTTTCTATCTTTGTGATGGGATGTGATCAACCTCTGCCGTGCTCCGTTGCTTAGTAGCAGACAGTCAGAGTTTTAATTATATGCTAACATAAGCTAAGGAACAGAAAGCTGCCTTATGTCTAATACGTATACATCAAGAAAGACATGTGACAGCGTTGCAATTGCTTTAGTGCCTGATAAAGAGTACCTCCAGTAGGGTTGTCATCAAAAGATCAGGAACAGAGAGGGAAAGTGTTATTAACAAGGCTGCTACTACTCTATTTATATGTCCTCCATTGTTTGTGAGTTCTTGTTAGGAGCTAGAAATGAATTTTTATCTACTACTAATTTCATCAAGTTCTTTTTTAGTTTTTTTTAAGTCTGGGGGAATTAAAAAAAAAAAAAACTTTTATCAATTCCACTGCCAACCTTTTCCCTCCAAATAGAATTCTTTCTATTCCATCAAATTTGCAATTTCTAAAATATTATATCTTGCAATAAAAACTAATAAAGAATTAGTTCATTCATTCTTGCAGCATTCAGTAGAGATGTGTTCTGAGAGCAAACTCCAGAGGAGACCTCTCCTCATTGAGAATATATATTAAGGGTAAAGAAAGGTGATCAAGCGATAAACCAATGAAAAGATAACCACAGGCTGTAACCAGGGTTGTGAGAAACATGGAGTATGTTGTACAAGATTAGGGTAGTTGAAAATGATAGAACATCCGGTCACTTATTCATTTTAGGCCAGGGCTAATCTATCACATTGGAACCATTTCTTTCACATTGACAATCTCTTCGGATTACTCAATGCCCTGTTCTGTCTGGTTAAATCAATTTCTTATGCTGGACCACTGCTAGGTATGTTGAATATTGATTTTGATTTTAAAAAGTGTATTTCTGTCTTTCATATGAGAGAGGGTCAGATCTAGTCTCTTCAGAATAGATAAGGAAGCTAATAAATTGGCTATGGTTGCATCTTTATTGTTCACTGTTTTCAAGAGATGGCCTTCACCTTGTGGTCCTAGATGACAACTTGGGCTTCAATCATCACATCTGCACAAAAGACAAAGACAGGAAGAGGGTCATGCCTTAGCCTCCTAAAGATGCCTTTACTTTTTGCATAGCAATAATTTATTCTGTGGCTATAAGGGAAGTTGACCTAGGTAGCCTTCATTTCTGGATTACCATACACACACCTGGGAACAAAGCAGAAATTGTGTTGCTAAGGGAAAAGGACACAAAGTTATTGAAAAGCCAGTCATACACATTGCCACCAGGGTAATGTGACTGTGCAACCATGCAAGGAAAGTCAAAGTATTTCTCAGGTGGTTCCATTGAGATGATCTTAAAGAAAGCAAGAAAGGATCTGGGGAGTTGGCTAAGTGGTAAAAGCATTTGCTGCATAATCATGAGCACTTGAGTTTGAATCCTCATCATCTACATTAAAAAGAAAAACAGCCTCGGTTATATGTATCTGTAACCGCAGTGTTGGATGAAGGAGGGCAGAGAGACAGAGGATTGTTGGGACTTGGTGGCTGTTAGCCTAGGTGAAAATCAACACAAACTGTTGGTTTATTGGGGGATCCTGTCTCAAAGGAATATAATTGAGAGAGATAGAGATCACTGAGAGACTTCATCTGGCCTCTGTATGGGAGCATGGGTATGCACATCTACTACATAGATATATACACACGTGTTGTGCATGTATATAAACGCATGAAAGAATGCAAGGGAGCTTCCTCTAAGAACTAGAGAAAGAAAGCCAGAAACAAGATACTTACTGCAAAGTACATGTCCATAGCATGGCTCTAGCTTACTTATAATATTACGCATGCTGCTATTAAGTTCAGTCTGGAATGGCAATCTGTTGTCTTCCTATTTTTTTTTGTTCTCCAACCCTCAAAGCACATTATATTATGGCAATTTTTAGTTATCAAAAAATCAACTATTTTCATGTTATTTTGATCTTGAAGGGAGAAGTTAGAGAGCATATTATGTAGTACCTTGGCATTTTACTTAGGTGTACAGATAACTGTGGAGATTATGGATAGGACGAGGTAGCCAAAGCAAATAAGCATCTCTGAGAATGAGCATGAGAGATATAAATAACATGCCAGGTTCAAACAAAGGCACTTACAAATTAGGGTATTAAATCACAGCCCACATTACAATAACGTGATTTGGTTTGGTGTACACCAGAACAGAGCTGATCGTATGGAACTAATGTGATGTTTTGTGTGAATGTCACATTAGTTATGCATTTGTTACATGATTTTCATGGGTGCCAGAATGCAATTCATTGGAATAAACAGAAGAGTCTAGTGGCATTGAGCCTAATGCTATAAAGGGGAATTTGCCTTCATTAAACCCTCTTGTACAGTAATTAAGGTGACATTATATCCAGCACATTTTCTTAATGAATATCTTACACTGACATCAAACAAAAGAAGGAATCAGTAATACTGTTTATTTCTGCAAATTCCATGTGAACAAAGATCACTGAAGTGCATGGTTTTGTCTAAACATATCATACAATGGCAACACACCCTACTGCCGAAGATGAGGCAGTGTGCTTGGATACCAGAGTAAAAGCATTTCAAAGCTTTTCCCTAGAGTCCCCTGACCACAGAAGGCTGGGGAGTGACACAGATATTATGCCTTATGTGCATCTGGAAGGAGAAACTCTAAGTGCATAGATGCCTCCTCTGAACTAGATTAGCCATTATCTTTCATGTATCTAGCTATGAGCCTAAGACCTAGTCTATGGGAGTCAAGAACTCAGGCCTTTTCAAAAGAATTGGAATGTGAACACCAACTTTAAGGAAAACACTATGTCATTTTTAGCTCTGTAACCCTAAACACCTAAAACAATATCTGTATGTGTTTGTGTATATGTATATGTATATGTATATGTATATGTATATGTATATGTATATGTATATGTATATGTATATGTATATGTATATGTATATGGTGTGTGTGTGTGTGTGTGTGTGTGTGTGTGTGTGTATGCAGTGATTTAATATAAGCAAATGCAACTCCTATCTGCAACGAGTTCTGTTTACAAAGTTGCTCCTGAAGCGTCTCTCAATGGATTTGCTCAAAAGTCTGATGTACAATAAAATGGACAGACAACACAAATCAGAATTGCTTATAAAGGAATCAATGCCACATAGTGTTCTATTGGGAATGCCCAACTTATTCCCCAAAACACTAAATGTATGTGGTCAATAAGGTTTACAATACACACATATAAAAAATGTTCAATAATAATATTACTTGTTTTCTTTTTTTAAAATCAAGAACAGCAATATGCACCAAGGAAATTAAAACCTAACCTTTTAACTTGGGATTCTCATCTTTTTCCTGGGGGGGGGTTGTGTATGTTTCAGGGGAGACTATAGAGAATAGATAATAGGGGGAAAAGTACATGGCCCTCAGTGTTGACCTCTCTGATCTTTGTCATATCCCATGTATGAGATTGAAGGCTGTCTTTCTCCTCTGCCAGGTCTTTCCTTGATTGGCTGTTTCTTTTGTTCTTTAATTCCAGATATTTCTATAGCCATAGTTGGGCTGTCTAAAGTTTCATCCCACCTGCCTCATACATTCTATCCTCTAAATTCCCACTGTCTCTCCATGAATCTGAGGTCATTCTGGCAGAGCTTGCTTGTGTTGCACTGAACAACTTCACCACAGCCTTGGTTCTGAACATATAACATTAACACTTGGCACTGTGCATGAATTATGAAATACAAGCAAATGTTGCTTAGAACCTCTTGGCTCTGATTTTATTTTTTGTGTTATGAATCTCAGTGGTTTTAATGCAGATATAAAATTATCTGTTCTTATAGAAACAGTACTTTAATTATAGAAAACAAAGACTTAATATTTTTGCTACTGTTGTGTAAGCATCAAATTAGTATATCTTTGGATTGCATTATGTTAGAATGTGTGGCTTGAAAAATTGCTGCTTGAGATGCTGACAAGTTTCATAACAAATGATCAGTGTAATTTGGCTTTGATTAGAAAAATTTCTGAAATGGTTTTTCCTTTTCTAAACATACTGTTTTTATACTAAACATACCAATTTCTAAAGATATCATATTTGTTTGTTCATTTGGTTTTAGAGACAGGGTCTCTATACATAGCTCCAGTTATCTTGGAATTCACTTTGTAGACCAGGCTGGCTTTGAACTCACAGAGATCTACCTGATTCTGCATCCCAAGTGCTGGTACTAAAGGCATACACCACTACACCTGGTTCATACTGTAATTTTGTGAAGCAACATTCTTGGCATTGATGATTGTAATGTCAAAATTTCAACCAACTGAAAAACAAGAACCATACTCTTGGTGCTATTGCAGCATCAAATATCCAACCAAGATGTAAGTCTTTATGTAAAAATGAACAACACTGTCTAGTTGTGGGTCTCTGTATTAATTTCCATCTATTGCAAGAACACACTTCTCTGATGAGGGTTGAAGCACTGATCTTTGTGTTTAGCAGCATGTCATCAGGAGTCATTTTGTTGCTAAGTTCATTTAATAGAATAATAGTAGTAGGTTTTCCCCTAGGCCCATGACCTCTCTAGTCTCAGGTTCTTGTCCTCATTAACAGTGCCATGAATGATTTCTGTCTCATGAAATGGGCCTAACACTAATCAAAAGGTGTTGGGTTACTTGCATAACACTTGTGCCACCTATTTCACCACTGGGTTTATCTTACAGACTGGTCAATGCTGAAGTTTATACAAGGTTTGTATATGAGACTCATTATTACTTTTCTCCTCTAGTATCATATGTAATACTTTCCACCACTACAGATGCTAGTCAGTAGTGCTGAAGCTTCTAGATGGATAGGAGTTTGATTTCTGCATATTTGAAGATCTAAGTATGTGTTTTCTTCAGGTCTTACCGGGATGCCATAGAGGTAACAAATATCATTAGCAATAGCATGTGGTGTTTGAGGGTATCTATATGATCCCCTTTGCCAATGACTCAAAAAAGATGCAACCCAACTTTGCAGACACTGCTGTCCCCTGTCACCACTTACTGCAGCTATGGTCAAGCCTACTTATGTTCCTTTACATCATGGGAGCCATTGGGCCATGTCTTCTTTGAACTGTTTGCAGACAAAGGTTCAAAGACAGCAGAAAACTGGAGAGAATAGATTTGGGTGTAAGGGTTCCTCCTTTCACAGGAATTGTTCCAGGATTATTCCATGAATCATGCACCAGGGTAGTCATATCACAAGTCATAATGGCACTTGTGGCAGGTTCATCTCTGGGGAGAAATTTGAGGATGAAAACTTCATCTTGAGCATTCAGATCCTGGCATCTTGTCCATGGAAAATGCTGGGCCAATCACAAATGGTTCCCAACTTTTTACCTTCACTGCCAAGACTGAGTGGCTGGATGGAAAACGTAGTCTTTGGGAAGGTGAAAGAAGGCATGGACATCATGGAAGCCATGGAGCATTTAGGGTCCAGAAACGGTAAGACCAACAAGAAGATCACCATCTTCCACTTTGGACAACTGTAATTCATTTAACTTGTGGGCATCTTATCCAACAGACCATTCCTTCTGTGGCCCAGGAAAGCACCCCTACCCCATCTGCTCATAATACCCTTAATCTCTACTCTCACTGAAGTTCTTTGGGTTCTGTGTTTTCCTCATTCCCTTCCAAGTCTAGCTGGATTGCAGAGTTAAGTTGATGATTATGAATAAAAACCTAATAAGAAAAAAGCATGCACCCTATACCTGTACTGGGCTCTTATTTTATAACATATTTAGTTGAAATATTATCTCCCCCATTATATGCTAACTCCATTTAAATCCCTTCATATATTTTTGGAAACCTCTACAGTAGGGGTCTCCATAAGGCTTTTACAAAAAGCCTTTAGTGATCATATTCCGTCTTTAACTCTCCCTCCTATTCTCCTCCCCATTTAATCCTCCAATTTTAGTTTCACATGTATAACCCTGTGTTCTATTTCTCCTTGTGCGTGTCCAGTAGGAGAATATGTATATTCGGGTGCACATGTACACGCATGCACACCCATGTAGAAGCAATAAGTCAACTTTGGGTTTGTTCCTCAGGAGTTATTAATCTTGGTTTTTTTCTTTAAGACAGTCTCTCTTTGGCCTATAGTTTGCTGATTCGTCTAGGACTGTCCTAGGAGGACCAGGCATCACCAGTCTTTGCCCTTCCCTCACTGAGCTCACAGATGTGTGCTATCATGCCCAAAGTTTTTAAATAAATATTCTGTGGACTCCTGCACTTACATGGCAAGCATTTTATGATAGAGTTATCCATCTGCCCATAAGTAACATTTTATGGAGAATGAAGCTGAGAGTCAGAAAGATTATTTTCTCTGGGTTCTGGAGTGAGTGAAACACCTTGTACCCCAAACTCTATGTCTCTTCTGGGTATGGTAACTCAAATAGTAAAGGCAAAAAAAAAAAACAAACAAACAAACAAAAAAAAACATTACAATCTGAGGCTCTTGTCATGGGAGTTTCTTGTTTCTTCCCTGTGGGAAAACGCATAGACTTCAAATAGAGTTACAAATTTTTTAAGCATTTATACTAACCAGTTTGAGGATTTTATAGACTAATAATCTGCTAATATCCGCATAAGCAACAAGGCCTTAGTCTGCAAATAAAACAATGAATATTTTCTCAATTAGAAAAATAAGTATGTTATCACAAAGTAAAACACAGTCTGTTAAATTCAGTGTGATTAATATTATGGGAAGTTCAGGAAAGTTCTCTTATATTTCTCATTTTACGATAAATATGTCAATGCCATGATTTAGACTATCATTATCCAACAGAATGGTATTTGAGAATCACTCTTTTAGTTGACTCCACCAAATGCTTTCTAGTCAGATTTGGCAGATGTGTGTGTATTAATGTGCATGTGAGCATTCACATATGGACGAGCACACGTATGTATTCAGAACAGAACAAGGCTTCAGTACTGATGGCAATTTACACCTGAATTGATGGTTTATCTGATACCATTACTGACTACAAGTAACTAAAATAGCTTAATCTAATGTTCCCAGCTACATGCCATGATCTTAACATCACATAACTGGGACAGAACTATTGATGGAATCTTAGTTCTTTCATGACAGCAGCAGCAGCAGCAGCAGCAACAAAAACAAGTATGATACAAGTCAAGTTTAGGAAATAGGCCTTCATTATGAGATCGCAATGGTATTTCATCTTCAGATCAACTTTCCTCTTTACAAATGAATGAATGAACTGTCTTCCTGAATTTGTACCGAAAGACACATGAATGAAATAAATAGTATTTTTCCTTGCCACCGACATGATAGAAATTTTCTTTCCTTTCTGCTTCTTTACCAGTGAAATTTGCTCTCTTTGTTTTCACACCTATAATCTGGAAACAAACATCCCTAGCAGTTCCCACCCAAAGTCTGGTGTCCATTCCTCCCACTGCATCCTCTGCTACTGAAACTCTAGTGGGTTTTTGTTTGTTTGTTTGTTTTTCAGTACTGGGGACTGAATCTCAAGCTTCACACATGACACACACACACACACACACACACACACACACACACACACACACACACACACACACTTATCCACTGATGTATATCCCAGGCATTTTTAAAACATTTTCTTCTGAAACAGGTTCTAGGTAAACTGTCCAGGCTGGCCTTAATATCATTCTATATTTTTGTCTTGCCGTCTACTTGACATTCTCCTGCTATAGCCCCTGAGAAGTAGAGACAACAGCCTTGTACCACCAGACATGGCTCCAACCAACCATTTTCTTCCTTCTCTTTCTTTTTGTGTGCATATGTATGTGTGAGTGTGGTATATGCATATAGCATGTGTGCTGTCCTGTCCACACAGAGATCAGAGGTTGACGTCAGTTGACTTCCTCAATCGATATTATTTTCTGAGACAGAATCTCTCACTGAACCCAGAGATGGACATGTTGGGCTAAATTTATCTTTTAAGTCTCTTTCTGTCTCCCCTCCACTGGGATTATAGAAGCATATGACAGCCCTAGCTTTCATGTGAGTGCTACAGATTTGAACCCAGGTCCTCATCCTTACATAGCAAATACTTTACCCACTGAATTATCTACTCAGTCCCAAATACTTGTTTTCAATGCCGTTTCCTCCCTGAATTCATTCTGTATGGTCTGTGCCCAGACTGAAGTCTATGGACATTCTTCTCTCCACCTTAAAAGGTCTGCCTTTTGGCCTAGAACAACTTCTGTCTTGTTTCTCTACATTTTCCTAGTCCATTTTTGAAATTAAGATCCAACTTCTAGCCAGGCATTTGTGGCACATGCCTTTAATCCCAGCACTCGGGAGGCAGAAGCAGGCAGATCTCTATGGGTTTGAGGCCAGCCTGGTCTCCAGAATGAGTGCCAGGATAGGCTCCAAAGCTAAACAGAGAAACCCTGTCTTGAAAAACCAAAAAAAAAAAAAATCCAACTCATAAGACATCAAAGTCATGATCTGAAATGTACACTTCAGCAGATGCTATACATCCACAATATCTTATACTCATAGCATGCTAATTCCAAAACATTCTTATCATACAGCCTCAGTTGCTCCCAGCTTTTCTTCCTACTTGCTTGTCTCAACTCATATCTTGGATACTCTGAAATGCCATCCACTGTATTCTAACCACCGTTCTTGGTCTACAAATATGAACCTTCAGCAATCTGTCCTATGCATATGTTTTGGATAACCCGGCAATATGTGTATGTGCCCCCCCCCCTGTTTGGCCCCCAAAAGCATCACCACCTTTAACCCTCTTCGGGAAGAGCCCTTTTTCTATGACTACATTCTGAAAATACAGACCAAGCAATCCAGAGTTCATACCTCCCTGGTCCTGTGACTTTCCACTGCCCCAGGTTTCTCAAGGTTAGACACTAGACATGAGGGCTGAGCCCTGGATGTGGACCCCAAAGAGACTCCACCAACTAGCCAGCTCTAAGCATGACTAGTTTGCTCCCTCTATTTGTCCTGTGAATTTATAGTAGTAAGGGGTCTTTAGCTCCCATTCTACTTCAAGAGTGACCCTGATGGTTCCCCACATGGTTTCTATAGAAGTGAGTGTACTTTCTTGATATGATAACAAACTATGCTTTCAATAACAATTCCCCACTCATGCCTTACAATGTTTCAAGTTTTCTAATGGCCTATACTTAAAAACATTGTGGACTTAAACTACAGATGAGGGGTAGACCAGTAACTAAGCAAATTCAAGGTCTTGGGTTCAATTTCTGGAACTACATACACACACATACACACATGCACATGTACAAACACATGCATACACATGCAAAGCCTATAATCCCAGTACTGAAAAGGGAGTCATGAGTTCAAGTTCAAGATGGCTTACACAGGATGAGTCTGAGCAAATGAACAAATAATGACGTAATTCAACTAACACAAAATCAGGAAGTATTACCATGAAATACCAGGCAGTTGGGGCTCTGCAGGGACATTCCTGTGTGACCTTAGGGATGTCAATTAAATTCTCAGCTCCAATTTTTTAACTGAACATTTCTATAACACATACCTCATATCTATACAGTCTTACTCTACTGTTGGTGAGAATGGAGTGACACCAACTCACTTCCTGTTATCAAGCTCTGTCCTATAACATCATATAACAGGAAGTACAGTTGTTTTCTTTACTCTTTGGAGGGTGCTGGAGATTGAACACAAGGCCTCAGACATGATAGACAATTTTTCTACCACAGCCCTCTTGCAACTTTTTGTTTTGAGATGGGGAATCACCAAACTGCCCAGTCTGACCTGAACTTGTTATCTTCTTGATTATTGGGGTTCACCAATTCTGGCTTAGTGTTTTAATATAAAATATTTATACTATTATTTACTTCTGCTTTTATAAAACTATATACACTACATTGCAAATCACTGGAATGGCAAATTTTGAGATTCAATTAAGAATACAGCAGTCATCCAATTCATATTACTTAAAACACTACACATAGCATTTATCATTGACTGAGATATTGACTAGGAACTTACTATGGGTGAGGTTCTCGGTTAAATCAGGGACAGGAAGAAGAAAGGAAAATGAGTGGGAAGCATTGAAATGTCATGGATTCATGGGTGAATACTGGGAAGTAAGTGGACCCCTGTATTTATAAGCTTCTTGTGGGAACATGTTACTTAGGAGGGGTGAAATATTAAAGTGTGGTACTCATTAGAGCTGTGGTAGAGAGAAAAGCCACCTACCTGTGATTCTGACACTAGACTAAATGACATATCTTAGTAGCAACGCATTCCATAGACAAGTTTATGTCCAAATAGGCAGAATCTACCAACGGGTGCTGTTTACACCAAAGAAACAGAAGCTACAAAATGAGTTTCATTTTCAAAAACAGTCCTAGTCTATAAACTATGGCTATCATACTGTCAGTCTCTCTCTGTGTCTAGGTCTCTCTCCCTGTCCCTTCTCCTTCTCTTTCCCAGACCTTCTGTTTGCTAAGCAAGAACTCTACCACTAAGCCACACCAAGCTCAAGAACTTCCTTTGGTGAATTGTGAAGTCCTGATTCAAAGGAAGACATGTTGCTCAGGGATCAGTAGGGCCATCCAGAGCAGTGGCTTTGACAGAGGATGAAGTAGAGGAAGCATTTTTGCCACCCTGAAGTGATTTCAACCTGGAAATAATTGAAGAAAATGGACGTAGAGAAACTACTGCAGAGGTATCATGAAGCAGCCCTATGTTCAGGGGATCCTTCTTGCACACTGTACTTCTGCATGGACAGTCAACTTCTAGGGGCAGAAAGGCTCTGATTATAGCAAGAGACCATATATTCCATACACCCAAAATGTAAAGGGAAATAGCCTTCAGAATCTTCATTTACCACAGCAAATCTCAGCACTGGCAGTAGTTATCTGTACCCATTTCAGTTCTTGTGTAATTTCTGTAGTGCAAAATGTATAGACATAACACTCCACTGTCAATAGCTTCTCATCTCAACCTAGGTGTGATTAAAGAAAGCCTTCAGGATCCAACCAAAGAAATAAATATTAAATACTTTCATCAGTCTTTTATAATAACCCAAATAAACAGATAGCATCTGCTTGCTGGCTTCACCCATCACAGGAAGCTACTCGAACCATGATTTTTGCTTCTCGTTATTACAAAGGAACAGCTACATCTCATGAGCTTTGTTTAGGAAACATATCCAGTCCATAGACAGCTTTTAAATTCTAATTCAACTATTCTTATCTGAGCCACAAAGGAAAATTTAATTTATTTTTTGCTTAAGCAGAAAAAAACTCATTAATTTTGATTACTGACTCATAGGGGTGGCAGAAAATAGAGCAAATTATGAATTAATATCGTTGACAAAAAGGATAAAGAGGTAAAACAGAAAAAGAAGAAAAAAGAATGAGGAAGAAAAAAACCTTATTCTTATGTGTAAAGAGAATAGATTTTTGTATATAATGTGGTTAAACTGTCTTAACAAAATACCTCAAGTCCACATCTTATTTTGGTCACTTATGCAGCAATCCAGAGGTGACCAGTATGACACTTTGACAATATTCAACTGGGGGTAATTTTTTTTTCTCCATCTCAGGAGGCTATTATTGCTTTTAACCCACTAGGGGTAGGAATGGTTGGGGGATACTCAGATCCCACTGTGCAGAATTTAATGGGGAGGGCACACAAGTTGCAAGACAGTGGAGAATTTGGAACCCAACAGCTTTGCTATGTGCTCAGCTCAAGCCCAGGGCAGTTCAGTACTAAATGGGACAATTGAGGGGCCATTGTTAACTTACTCTGCAGTCCAGAACTCTAGGGTTCACATGCCAAGTCCAGCTCATTACCCTGAACAGCCTGTGAGTAAGAAAGACCGTTTGCAACTTATTTGGCCCTCTAGATTCCCTACAATAAAAAATGTTGTGTCCTCCAGAACAGAAATCCATTCATTTAATTTATAGATATGTGTTCCCCAATTTATATTCCATTATTAGTAATAATACAGATTTTTATAATACTTTGATTTTCACCAACAAAACAATCTATGAAAATATGTTTGTTCTATTATTGTGTGAATACCTGGATGTATCCTTGAATTCACCTCTCCACTTCCAAAGCCTTTACACAAAAAAGAAGTCAGTTTAACTATGGCCATCATCTGAGAACTGTAACTGAGGAAGAGAGGGACACAGCCCAGCTGTAGCAATTTAATACTTTCCACTTTTGCATTTCTATCATCCTGTAGTCAAGGGCAGGCAAAAGCAAAGCTCCCAAATAGAAACATCTGGAGAGGCATTACATTGGTCTAAACACAACAACACAGAAGCAGTAAGTTTGCAAGGACACAAAGGAGAGGAAGATTGCTGCTCTCCATAACTTCTTAACACAGGCCTAAGACCTTTGTGAAACCTCTTGGGCCCTCAGGACATCACTGTATCACAGCTCTGTAATAGTCTTGAAGATGATGCTGAACCATCAACTACAGGCAAAAGTGAATATATCGCATTGTGTTTTCAGAGGCAGAGAGAAAGAAACTGAAGAAAGAAACATCAGGGGCAGGGAAGCTTCTCCAGTGCATAGGGTACTCGCTGCCCGATTGTGAGGACTGCCTGGAGTTCAGAGCCTTAGCACCAGCAGAAAAGACAGGTGGGTGTGGCATTCTGCCTGCAGTCCGTGCACTCGGGAGGCAGAAACAGGGCATCCTCTGGGCCAGCTGGCTAACTGCAGTTGGGGAACTCTGGGCTCAGTGAGAGACCATGCTTCAGCAAAATAAAGTGGGAAGCAATTAAGAGAGACACCCAAAGTCAACCTCATATCTCCACATGTACCTGTATATATGTGCACACACATGCAAACATACATAAACATGCACACAGGACATACACACACACGACAGTGAGAGAGAGGAGAGAGAGAGAGAGAGAGAGAGAGAGAGAGAGAGAGAGAGAGAGAGAGAGACATCAAAAATATTGAAAACAAATCTGTGTCCATTTGAATAGAAACACAGCGGTCTGTAAGTTAATTTGTATGGAGCATTCATTCTCCCAAGAACTCATGTAAATGAGATGTGATGACAGACTGCATGTAAACAGCTATCTCCACAGCCCTAGCAAACAGATTCTCTTACCCTCATTCTTTCATCTATTTTTAAAAAATAAGACTACGCTCCTATTGACAATATTGTGGGAAAACTTGTCAGCCCTTGTCCCCTGATCACGCATATGAATATTTTATATCCAAATGACAAGAAGCCATTTGAACTTGGCTTAAGAAAAAAAAAGAAAAAAAACAAAACAAAGAAAAGGCATCGAAGGAAAAAACAATGGCATGTGAAAAAAATGCAAATGGCAAGTCTCTACCAGGAAGTGCTGAGGGCCACTTCTCCAAGTGTGGAAAACAGTGTCTGAAAGGACAAAGGAGAGGGACACTCCTTTGCTTTCTCCTTGTGATCATCAGACTGTTACATCAAATACCGGGAGAGCAAGTTAAGTCCAGGGGGTTTCGACCATTGGCTCCTTCTTTGGGGTATCTCTCTGACAAACCATGGTAGGGAGGATGAGCAGGAAACACTTGTTTCCAAGACATACAGGAAACAGGGTATCAGTGAAAGAAAGAGTCTGTGTCAAGATACAGCCTGCAAAGACAGGGCACCAGTGACCTTCTTCCTCCAACCATAGCTGCTTTGCTTTCCACAGCTCTCCCAACTCCCAAAAAGCCTATTCAGATTTGGGATTTTAATCTTTCTTTAAGTCAGATCACTCATGGTCTAATAGCCTCTGGAGACACCATCATAGTTACCCAGAGGTATGCTTTTCTACCCTCCTAGGCATTTCTCAATCAAACTGACAATCAGGATTAACTGGCATACCCCTCCTTGGGGACAGGATCTACCCATTCAACACACACATGCAATTTCCATACAGTTTCCTATCCTCTGGCAATAATAAGTGGCCCAGAGTTAAGGATACTTGTCAGTTTGCACTGTTGATACCAAGAGATGGGAAAGAAACTGAGAGGAGGCAGTTGAGTCTGGATGCAGCAGAGCTACACTCCTATGGATAATCACAAAGGCATCTTTGGGGCCACCAGCCATCAAGTCACTTCATAGGACTTTCCCTAAGGAAACAGGTGTTAGTGTAGAACAGAATTGAGCAGACAACAACACAGCAGGAAACTCAACCAGTTTTGTCTTTTAGCTCACCTCCAAGAGTGTCATTCCTGTTGTCAGATAAACCATCTTTTGTAGTGTAAGACAAATGGAGTTTAGTTTCTGCTACATGCAACTGGATTTATTCTGTGGAGCCAGGGAGTAGTGGGAGACACATAAGTGTAGGGAGTCTTCTGAGTATCTCACTGCTGAGCTTTCTCCATAGGGTCTCTATAGAGGAATGTGTGTGTGTGTGTGTGTGTGTGTGTGTGTGTGTGTGTGTGTGTGTGTGTGTGTGTGTGTAGGGAGTTGTTTATTAAAAACTAGCTATAAATTGAGAAAATGGGAAGAGGGGGAGAAAGCTACAAGAGTGAGAAGGGAAAAAAAGGAAGGATGCAGAGGTCATGAGGAAGCAGAAATTTTGAGTCAGATGTAGATTAGAAGAAAGGACATATGTCAGGTAGGATTTTAGTTGGGGTGTGGTAGAGGAGGAAGGGAGGGTGAAGGGAACTGGGATCGTCATGTAATTCAATCTTGTTTGTAATATATATATATATATATATATATATATATATATATATATATGTAATTGAGGAAGAGAGGGACACAGACATAGCAATTTAATACTTTACACTTCTGCATTTCTATCATCCTGTACTCAAGGGCAGGCAAAAGCGAAAAGCTCCCAAATAGAAACTTCTAGGAGAGACATTATATTGGTCAAGGTAGAATCAGTCCAATTCTCTTGAAATGGATGGTAATGGGTATCTGTTGTCATATCTACCTTTCTTTCCTTCTGGAAACACTATGGTGCTCTGTGTCTGAGACAACAATCCCTTATTTAGATACTGCTGACTGAACCTAGCAGGGTAGACACACAACTCAGATTTAAAGAGTTAGTGTGCTTATCTTTGGGCAATGAAGAACACATCCAAGGAGGCATAATCAAACTAATGCAGAGACTTTGGCATACTAACTGGGAAAGGGATGCTGGCTCTACCCACTACTGTAAAACTACCAAAACTGGCTTCACAGACATGACCCATCTGCAGAGAGGGGACAGAGTCAAGATAGTTAGAGACTAGCAGATCAAATGCCATCCTTGAGCCCTTGAATCAAGGCAACTGTGAAGTTGCATTTATCATTTGTACTGGTGAGGGTTTTTTTGTTTTGTTTTGTTTTGTCAAATTGACACATGTTGGGGTCATCTAGAAGGAGGGGTATCAAAGGAGGAAATGCCTCCATTAGATTGGCCTGTAGGCATGTGTGAAGGGGTATTTTCTTGATTAATGACTGATGTGGAAGGACCCAGAACACTGTGGGTGGTGCCACCCCTGGCCAGGTGGTCTTAGGTGTATAAGAAAGCAGGCTGGGCAAGCCATGCGGAGCAAGCCAGTCAGCAGATTTCCTCTATGACTGCTGCTTCAATTCCTGCCTTGAGTTCCTGCCCTGACTTCCGACAGTGACAGACTTTAACCTGTGCAATGAAATAAAGCCTTTCCTCCCCAAGTTACTTTTGTTCTTGGTCTTTATCACAGCAATAGAAAACAAAATAAGACCCCCCATTGGACTTCTTTGTAAAACTCCATTTTTCACTTGTGCAAAGTTCTTCCATCTACTGGTAACTTGCTAGCAAAGCATAGGGATTCAGGCTAATGTTTGTTGTTTTTGTTTTTTTAAGACACTGAGTAAAAGAAATATATGAAAATCTTTATAAGGACTGGAAAAGCTATTTGAACATATTTTTCTCATTTGTTTTTTCTTTTTTTTGAACTCTCACTATGTATCCCGGACTGCAAAGTGATTTAGACGAGGGTGATATCAAGCTCACAGAGATCTGCCTGTCTCTGCCCCCAGAAAGCTGGAATAGTTAACAGCATGCATCATCAAATCCAAATTCCTTAGGTTTTTAAAAATTCTAGGACATGGTCTGGAGAGATGGCTCAGAGGTTAAGAGCACCGACTGCTCTTCCAGAGGTCCTGAGTTCAATTCCCAGCAACCACATGGTGGCTCACAACCATCCATTATGAGATCTGGTGCCCTCTTCTGGTGTGCAGATATAAATGGAAGCAGAATGTTGTATACATAATAAATAAATAAAATCTTTAAAAAAATTTCTAGGACAGTGTATAGTACAATATAATATAGCTATGTGATGATGAATATAGCTTTGTAAGTTGGCCAACAACCAACAGCGAACTTTGGAGTTTTAATCTAGCTTATCTGATTACATTGTTAGTGTGTTTAAAATGTATCACCGAAAAAAAACACAACAATTCTCAAAACTATATATTCTAATGTCCTTCCACCAAGAACAAGTAACTAAAGTAACAAGCCAATTTATCCTGTAGCCGATATCTCTACCTTATATTTCTACTATTATTTGTCAATGTTTAAAGTGATAAGAGATAAACACTAGAAATGATTTATTTTTTGCTGTTGTTACTACTCCTAGAGAAGTTGTTGCCTTGAATTTCTGCTCAAGTAAAATTGCTATTCATAGAAAATAAAACCCTTAGTTTTTAAATGTATTATTTTTAAGTGGCAATTGTCATTTAACCAGAATTTTGTTATAACATTGTAGATGACAATCAATTGAATTTGTTCTCTTAGAAGTGATCAATTTCTAATGACAGTGGTTTCTACTGACAGGATCACAATCAAATGTTAGCACACTCTCCTTAAGCAAATGGAAGAAATCATCCTCACCACCACCATATAATCTCGTTCCAGTTTTCACAATTCATCATCCTATTCTTTGGAGCCATTAACAGGTATCTCTGGATGTCTCTCTGCATGTATCTAGCTCCCTCTCTCCAGTGGCCAACTGGGAGACATGGAATACTATTCCGGGTCTTGAAGACTCTCAAGGCACGATAACATATTTTAGAATGTGAGAAGTCTTGCAGCTAGAGATAATCTGCTCAAATTTGCTTAGCCCAGCATTTCCCAAAGTTAACTTTCTCAAGATTAACTATAGCGTTTCACACCCCCTCCATACAACCCCACCTCCAGACCCCCCATTCCTCAAAGCAACTTTGGGAACAGCTTGCAGAAGTAGCTCCATAAAGCAAAGTTTGGGAACTCTACTTTAGTGGTTTCTATCCCCACAGATTTTGCTGTCTGAATAATATATAAGGAGTTTTGAGTGACAATTGCACCCATTTGAATATATCTTCAACTGACTCCAAAATTAGAAGTTTAAAATGCAAATTTTCGGAAAGCAAACTGTCTTTCCCATTTAGACATGTTGCTGAAATGTATTTGATTTCAAATGTATTTGATGTATAGGCTCTTATCACTTGCCACCATATCTGCTGTAGGTTATAGGATCAAAAGACTGATAAATATTGAACACAAATATGATTAGTTATGTTTAAATCTTATGCATATAGAGATCCCTGACAATGATGCATGCTTGAAGCATGCCATACTTGAGCCCTGACGATGACTGAATACTTGATTTAGTTTATATATTTACTTTTTGGTGTATGCTTCTTGGGACAATTGGGATAATAGAGACCCCCTTCATTTATCATCTCTTCAAGATGGGTACTGTGCTTCTGTGTTCATATAGGGGAAGATATGAAGCCCTTTCTATTGTGCCTCAGATATGGCAGCTGAGAATCTTCAAACATACTAGAAGTCCAACTTTACATCATTTCTCTCAAATGAACCTCTCTACTCAGCTACTTGGCTAGGCATTAAATCTTGGCATACACAGAACAATAAAAATGGGGCAATTTTTAAGGTATATCCCTCTTGGCTGGATTATGAAGATTAGCTTCTTAGCTGATGTTCAAAGAAGCCATTGAATGTAAGCACAATCAAAAAAAATAAAACCCTGGAAACCATTTCAATATCAACAGGAAATGGAGCAGACAGGGTGTAGTCAAGACACCACTTTCTGCTACATAACATCAGACCACATCACAAGGGATTACCACATTTAATTCTCTAAGGAATGTGATTGAGTCCAGCTCCAAGGAAGACATATCATCAGGAAATGATATAATTATTCTCCTGGCAAAGGTGGACCTACAGAATACATGGGTTTGATGCAATTTAAAATTTAGGTCACTGGTATTGAGGATATGTTTAAATGGATGAGTGGGTTTCTTTCTTTTCTTTTTAAAAATAGAATCCTTTCTCACATAAAAATATATCCTGATTAAGGTTTCTCCTCCTTCTACTCCTCCCAGTTTCCCCCTACCTCCCCTCCCATCTGGATCCACTCCCTTTCTGCCTCTTCTGTCTCTCATTAGAAAAGAACAGGCTTCTAAGAGAAAACACAACACAGCACAGTAACAGATAATAAGATAAAACAAATATTACATCCAAGTTGACAAGACAAACCAGCAGAAGGATAAGTGTTTAAGAGAAGGTGCAAGATCAGAGATCCACTCATTCACACACCCAGGAGTCCCATAGAAAGACTAAACTGGAAGTCATAATATACACATAGAGGACCTGGTGTAGCCCCGTGCAGGCTCTGAGCATGCTGCCTCCGTCTCTGTGAGTCCAAATGAGCTTTTCTCAGGCTGATTTAGAGGGCCTTGGGTTTCTTATTAATTTTCTAGTATATTCTGACACCAGTTCCTAGAGAAAACAAGGTCTCTCTCCTCAAAGCAGTCTGTCTCCTGTTGCCTTGTCTATTCACACACTTCTTATCATTGCTAGAAGTTGAACCAAGAGCTGTGTTTGCTAAGTGGGGCAATGCCTCTCAGCTTCACACAAACCCTGACCCGTGTTAGCATTCACTGTTTCTCCAAATGTGGTGTGTATGCACTGCTTACATGCAGGGTGATTTTACATACCTTGGGTGTATTTTTCATGTTAAAAAGAAGGTGATTTGTGTAAAAAGAAATGCATCTGCCATTTACTGAATATTTCCTTGTAGTGTCAAGCAAAAAAAAAAAATCAAATATATGAACTTGATTGGTCTTCATAAGACCACTGTGTGCTTGCTCTTATTATCTCCAGTGAACAGAATGGAGACACTGAGAGGATAAATAACTTGCTCAAAATCATGTTGGTAGAAACAGACAAAATCCAATGACAAGAATTTGAGCAGGGAGCCCCCCCCCCTTTGCCATTTTGTGGATATAGAATGCACAGGCTGGCTTTGAACTTGAAAGACTGCTTGATATAGCTTCCTAAGTATCTGGGAACCTAGGCATGTACTCCAGTGCTTAGATGGACAACTTTGTAACTGAATGTCCATAGTAAAAATTTAAGGAAGATAATGTCTGTGGAAAAAGCCCAATCCAATCCCAGCACCACATATACTGGGTACAATAGTGCCTGCCTGGAAGCAGGAAGATCAGAAGTTCAAGGTCATTCTTGGCTACATAGCAAGTGTGAGGCCAGCCTGAACTTCATGTTCCATCTCAAAATAAAATAAAATAAAATAAAATAAAATAAAGCCATTTAAGTTGTATCAAATATCTGGAGAACTGGTAATGATGCTGGAACTCATGCACACGTGTGTCTGTGCGTGAGTGCATGTGTGTGTGTGTGTGTGTGTGTGTGAGAGAGAGAGAGAGAGAGAGAGAGAGAGAGAGAGAGAGAGAGAGAGAGAGAGAGACTTGAGATTAAGATTTCATGTGCTCTCAAGATGACAGTCAACAGGCAGGAACTTAGGTCAAGTACAGCTGTCACCCCTCTGGAGATGAAAAGCCCCGACTTTCAACTTACCTGCTTTTCATTTTGCTCAGAAAATTGTCTTGATTAGGTGGGATCTTCCTATTTTTGTACATTTTTTAGACATACAGTCATATTTCTATGGAAATATAAATAATTCAAATAATTCTGAAAAAGAAAGGCCTCAATTACTGTATATTACAATTTAAGTGGGGGGAAAACCGTTAAACTTAAGAAAGAGCTGACAGTTGGATCATAAGCATTGCAGTAAGTTTCTGGTGTCTTCTCCAGAGGTTTAAACAGATTTTTTTTTTTTAGGGGCAGAAGTTTAAGGTCTGGCTGGGGAATAAAGACCCGTTCTGTCTGACACTTCCCAATTCAAATCTAACATTTATCAAATGAGTCAGAAGTACTATATTTTTTTTTCAAAAAGGAGCTGGCAGGCTGGGTATATTAAGCATCCATTATTACAAATTTGTATTTTAAAAATCTAGGATCTTTTCAGTAAATATGCAAAGGTTTCTCTGACAATTTCTCTCCTTTTTAATAAAGCCACCACTCACTGAAATATTTTACATAAACCCCTTATATCTAAAGTGGATTCCTGGCATCTGGGAGTTCAAAGTCTCCCCAAATTCAGAATGGGGGAAATGCTACATAATTACAGCTCATTTGAGAGTAAGTCATAAAGTAATCAAAAATGTTTCGAACCAAAAAAGTACCATCTTAGAATGACATTTAAACTAAACAAAGTGCTGTTAGCAATTACACTTTCCTAGCAATTTCTTATTCATGAGCAGAGAGGGAAAATGTGTGCTGCCATTGCTTTGAGAAGGTATATACCAGTCAAAATGGGCGTTAACCGGACACAACTGGCCAACAAGATGTGAAAAACCAAATGCTTTAATGAGGCTATGAAGAACAACAGCTCAATTATTTCATTGGATACATTAATATCAATCATAATATACAGTGCTGTGGACCATACAGAAAGAATCGCTGCACCCAACAGCAGGGGCTGCTATTAACATTACAGTAGCAAGTGTCCGCAAGAGACAGTCATTTGTTGTCTTTGTCAAGAAGTCGGGGTCTTTTTATACTGTTATCAACATCAACTTCTCCCCAGTGCATTTTTCAAAAATATTAATAAGTGCATTCCTTTGTGCTTTGTATCGTTTAATGTCCTGTGCATTTCGTTTGTTTTTATTGCTTTATTGTTTACAAACAACCAGACTGAACTGTGTCACGATCTGGGTATGACCAGATTGGTTGTGTAGTCTTTTGTTTTTTGTTTTTTGTTTTTTGTTTTTTGTTTTTTGGCAAAGTCAGAAGTTTGGTACTTCCATTATGTTACCCAGAGAAAGATGGATAATTTGGTATTTTGAGCACTCCAAATGGAGGTACAACCCTGAGTCACAATTCTGCACCCAGGGGTCGGGGAGTGGCATGGATCATTCTTTCCTTAAAAAACACTGAGCAAAAAATACTGCCTCTTGGCTTAACCAGTCCCTGAAAGAATCCACATTCTTGCTGGCACAAAAGAAATAAATAAAACCACCCCCATGTTGCAGCCTCCAAAGTGCTTGCCTGCTTCTCCCAGCAGCTGTATTTTAGGAGGAAGGAGCTAGGGAAGCCAGTGATGGCAAGCCCAGGGACTACAAATCAGGGTAGTGGTGCAATATG
Source organism: Cricetulus griseus (assembly GCF_003668045.3). Lineage (NCBI taxonomy): Eukaryota > Metazoa > Chordata > Mammalia > Rodentia > Cricetidae > Cricetulus > Cricetulus griseus. The sequence goes on from NC_048601.1 coordinate 45,912,126, forward strand.
CCATACTTTCTTCCAACAAAGCTTTCTAGAAAGTCGCTCTGCCTTGGCAATAGTCACTCAGCTGTGGGTTAGTCAACCTTGTGAAACCTTGTTCAATTGTTTAAAAAGAAAAAAAGTGAGATCAACAGAGAAAAACTAGCATCATAGCATTGCGATCTTCAATTTCTGTATCCAGCACTCCGCCCCTGACCCCCCACCACAAATATGAAGAGAAAAACAGACAATGCTATGATTGTATTTCTGAACACTATGGTACAATTATCTGTTCATGCACATTTGCATTTCTATTCTAGGAAAAGAGTCACACACTTAAGGAGGTCGAAAGAATGGGAACTTATTTTCCCTACCCCCTTAAGTAATAAAGCTACAAGACTGGATAGCATCATCAATGTTTCCAAGGATTTGCATTACCCAACATGCATGGGAACCGCACACTTGACAATTCTCACCAAAGCCATCCATCATTCACACATCCACTCCTCTTGGATCTCTCCATCACCCATCACCAATTCACATTTGACGTTTAAACACTTTAAAAAAAAAAAAAACCCTCCTGAAAAAGGTTTCCTGATAAAAGAATTTGGCACTGTCAGTAAAATATATTTCATATTAAAAATATCTGAAGGGAAATTGGAAGCTCTAAGAATGTCTACAGAGGCACCATGCTACATCTTCCCTCTTCACTCCAGATACCATCTTGAAACTTTCTCCTACTTTACAGTTCAGTCAGTGCAGGTCCAAAAAAGACTGCTGAGATATTTAAGGCACTTCATTCTGAAAGGATATGCTTTATGCCACTCACTATTCAATTCTAGGCTGCTACTGAGAAATTCCATTCAACAGCCTGGCATGTAATACTATATATCATCTGTATAAAACATATAGACTTGATACATGTAACTCTACAGTTATTGCATAGGGCAATGCAAGTAGGCAATGCACAGAAACTAACTTCACAATGTTGCCACTTGGTTAAAACATTGTTATCAAGTAATTTGCCTATACAGTATTTCCCTCTTTAAAAAGAATCCAGCCAGTTTATTGAAAGAAATCCCAATTTAAATGACCATTATGGGCATAGTAAAT